>NC_090286.1:6042500-6345000 GCF_037392515.1 Haliotis asinina | reverse complement strand
TCTCCTCATAGAAGTCTGGCGATCTGGAGACAGTCAAGAAATGATAAACTACTCACGTTAAACAATGGAGACTGCACAGTAAAAACTCGAACAAACCTGTAGAGGTTGCAGATTCTTTGAATAGAGTCCTCCTTGGGGTACTTATAAGCATTTAAATGTTCTTTAAATTCTTGCAACAGCTGTAACCATATTTTTGAATAAAAAATATGTACAAAACAAAAAACATTGTTTTGTCTTGTGAGACCACCCCTACTGGGAATCCTGGACCCGTGACAGCCAAGGGCAGGTAACCCTCAGGCTATAGCCTCAAGCCAAACACTTCCTTTTCTGTCGCCCGCCTGTACCCCAAGGGGGATCTCTATCAAAAAGAATCCTAATATAAATGTGATCCAGAACATGCTGATATCACACACTGAGAAATTGTTTTGAGTATTCATTTTTTTTTTTATCCCCATGTGGTCAGTGCCTTTGAAATTCTTAAATAAATTAATTTAAAACAAAACATTCCACCCCAGGGTGTCAGACACTGCATGAGCCCACAGTAGTGATGTGATATACGGAGAGTGAGTTCAATATTCACTGTTGGAGATTTTGAGAATTAGTGAGCATGGTGTAATGCCATTTTAGCAATATTCAAACTATATCATGGTGATGGGCACCTGAAGTGGGCTTCACACATAGTACCCATATGGTAAATACAACATACGTGTTTGGTATGAAAATCACTCAGATGTCCCACCACACATGAACTGGTGATGCCAGGATTTGATCATCAAATAAAGATATGTATTGACTGTTTGTTTGTTTTCTAATGCCAAACTCATCAATATTCCAGATATACGGATATATGTGGTAAAATAATCGACTCTGGACCATATGATCAAATGATCAACAACAAGAGTATCGATTTACACAACTGGGATACGATGACATGTGTCAACCAAGTTAATGAGTCTGAGCACTCGACCCCACAAATTGCCTCTTATGACAAGCATTGGTTGCTGAAACCATATCTCTCTTGGATTTTCATAGCCAGGTCTCAAATGAAATACAGGCACACAAGCAAAAAGGGACAACACTGGTTACACTGTAGATATTTCCAATTTTCACATGCACACTTCAAACAACTCAGAAAGTCAATTCAGTAATGGTGAACTAATTTCTGCATCTTCTTCCAGTTTCTCTGAACTTCTGCCATTATTCTAAGAAATGTGTAAAATTGTAGGTGTGAGTACTGACTTGTTGTGGTAGGTCACTGCTGTGTAGGCTTCTCGGGTCAACTCAGGACAGCTTGACTTCCCAAATATCACCTGAAACAACCATGGGCAAATAACAGCAACAAGAGTATGACATCTTGGAATCGCTCATCAGGGTGTTTAATTGCAAATTTTAAGACAGAATATGGAGATCAATCACCCTTAGGCATCAGCTTCACATATTGTACCGGTGCAAAGAACCAAACCCAGGTCTTCAGTGTGGCGAGCAAACACAACACTTCAACCACAGCACCGCCCCTCAGATGTATGGACAACAGGATGGTGTGTAACTGTAGAGGACAACAGGATGGTGTGTAACTGTAGAGGACAACAGGATGGTGTGTGACTGTAGAGGACAACAGGATAGTGTGTGACTGTAGAGGACAATTGGATGGTGTGTGACTGTAGAGGACAATTGGATGGTGTGTGACTGTAGAGGACAACAGGATGGTGTGTGACTGTAGAGGACAACAGGATAGTGTGTGACTGTAGAGGACAATTGGATGGTGTGTGACTGTAGAGGACAACTGGATGGTGTGTGACTGTAGAGGACAACAGGATGGTGTGTGACTGTAGAGGACAACAGGATGGTGTGTGACTGTAGAGGACAACAGGATGGTGTGTGACTGTAGAGGACAACAGGATAGTGTGTGACTGTAGAGGACAACAGGATAGTGTGTGACTGTAGAGGACAACAGGATAGTGTGTGACTGTAGAGGACAACAGGATAGTGTGTGACTGTAGAGGACAACAGGATAGTGTGTGACTGTAGAGGACAACAGGATAGTGTGTGACTGTAGAGGACAACAGGATAGTGTGTGACTGTAGAGGACAACAGGATAGTGTGTGACTGTAGAGGACAGTTGGATAGTGTGTGACATATGATGGTAGGACACCTACTGGTATTGCATGCACCTCTTCTTCTCCCACCATGTACTGGACCTTCACAGCCAAGTTACGAGCCGACCCCTGGCGGTTGGTGAAGTTCAGGGACTTGGGGTACACGAACAGGAGATTTCTGAAGAAATACAGTGAGAGAATAAAATAACATATCAAAGAATTATTTAGGTGCTGACCATTTGATATCTGTTACTCCTGTCTCCCTTTGGGTCTTCGTAGTTTGTGCTGTATTGAGACTTACTTGTATGTGCAGTAAGGCATGAAGACCTCCTTGGCAGGGAACTCAGTAATCTCCTTAGTGGGGCGGCCCTTGTCGTCAGGATAGGGCTCCACCTTCCACAATTCGGGGGTGAGGTTGTAGCGAGGCTCCTCTGGGCAGGGTGACACATCAAGCTTTAATGTGGCTGGAGAAAACAAATCAACATCAGTGAAACTGAATCACTGCAAAAACAAAGGAGTGAGTGAGTTTAGTTTTATGTCGCACTCAGCCATATTGCAACTATATGGCAGTGGTCCGTAAATAATCACATCTGGACTAGACAATCCAGTGATCAAGAGCACGAGCATTGTTCTCTGTCATTGGGAAGTGATGACATGTGCAAACCAAGTCAGCAAGCCTAACCACCTAACCACCTTTTATGACAAGCATAGTCGCCCTTTTGTGACAAGCATGAGTTGCTGAAGACATATTCTAACCTGGATCACCCTGAGTTGCATAAACAAAGGAAGAAAGAACCAACAGTTAGACAAGGCTGCAGTCACATCATAGCAATATGTTAACGAGTTCATTTTGTACGAAATTGATAGATGTCTCACCAGGAATACATTTAACCCTCTTCAGAACTGATGATGGACGTTTGAGGTCAGCTAGGAATTTGTACAGGTCATCGTCACTCAGCTTTTCGCTCTCCTGGATACACAATAAAACACTGACAACAATAATCAATGAATCAAATGTCAGCAAGACGATATTCCAGTGTATCTGAGTGAGTGAGTGAGTGAGTGAGTGAGTGAGTGAGTGAGTGAGTGAGTGAGTGAGTGAGTGAGTGAATAATTCATTTCAGTCCAGTCTAGATGATGACGATCTAAATAATTTTTCCTATTAATAACTGAATCACAAAATGAGCACACTCACCTGCTTGAAGAAGCTGGAGACGGTGAGTGTGACCGGCCTGAAGTTGTCTAGACTTGCTCCATAGCTCTCTGGTGACCAACTACGTCGCTTCTCATAACCAGCTCGACCACGGTCAATGGAGCCCCTACGTCCAGCTAAGAGGTCATCTTTGGACTGTTTTCGGAATCCCGAGAACTGACCTCCAACTCCACTCCGCCGATCTGTGCAAACAGTATTATGTATTAATACCTGCTATCTGTACCAGATGGTAGATTTTCTGGATTAACTAGATGTTGACATGTTCAGCATATCCTAAAAATCGTGCTACTGTGTCGGTAGACTCTAGAAACATGCTCCTGCTTGTTTGATACCATACATTGCCTTGAAAATCACCAGGCACCAAATGTTCTCATTATCTTTATTTCAGGCTACTTATTTTCGGAGTTATTTTAACATAAAGCATCTTCCTCTGCATGTGTCAGTGAAATACAACACCCTTCAACCAAGACATCACCTATCAAGTGACTGATATCGTGAGCATCTTACCTTCACCATCAGAGCAAACTAACAAGACACTAGAGAGTCAAAAAATCTTCATCAACCTAGAACCTATTATGGGCTGTTTCTCCATGAGGTTTGAACATAAAACTGTTCACACACAACATGACAAGACACAGCACAGCAAACTAATCTTGGCCATTTTACAAAAATGATCCTGTAAAGAGAAGGTTACTGACCCAGACTTGCTGCTCGGGAAGAGGGAGACTCATGATCCACGGACTTCTCAACGGAGGCCTCCCTTTCCAGGCTGTTGCTCTGTCCCCCTACAATGTTCATCAGATAGATGGCCGTCCAGGCGAATGGCATTCGATATTTGCCGAGACGATCACAAAACTGGCCAGCCTGTGCTCGGTACTTTTCTTCTTTAGCTGACTGAAACAGTTATGTACAGCTTAGCCACTCTCGTCTTCATCAAACTTCTGCACAGTAATTGGTTATTGCTAAATGGTATGTAAATGTAGCACAAAGTGAGCAAGGCTTATCATCCTTCATTTTCATTATGGGTTGTCTGATTAATGTGAACAAGTGAGTTGGGTTTCATGCTGCTTTCAGCAATATCCTCCAGCGGTAGCACAATGGTGACACCAGAAATGGCATTCACACGTTGTACCCACTGGGGAATCGAAACCTGGTCTTCAGCCCAATGAGCTAACACTTTAACCACTAGGCTACCCAACTATCCCTAATGTGGGAGAAGGTGAATTGATGTACGTTGTAGCAGTTTGTCACGTCAGTGAACAAACAAGCACAGATATGGGACTGAAAAACCTTGACCCCGGAGTATATGCAAACTTAATCCACAGTCATGGGTTTCACAGCAAGGGATGATGCACTATACAGCATATTGCAGCACCTTAGGCCCTTGCCCCAAATACAATTCTGAAATTGCACCATTTGTCTCCAGGCACTTATATTAAGGCTGACGTTGTTCTGGCTGATGAGAGTCAGTGAGTTTTACACCACTTTCAGCAATATTTCAGCAATTTCACGGGGGAGGGCAGCAGAAATAGGCATCACACAATGTACCCATGTGAGGAATGAGACTCATGTCTTAGTGTGATGAGTGAATGCATGAATAACTACCCTACCCTACCGTGTCCCAGGCTAAGGGACATTACATCTAGCCACCTCGTTTCTCCTCCTTACCTTGTCCTCCTTCATGTAGGGCTCTGCACACTCACTGATGTCTCCCTGCTGCAGCACCTTCTCCAGCTGTGAACACAACATGCACAACATCATCAACACAACACACACAGCATCAGCACACAGCATCGATCCAACACACTACATGAACACAATACAAAGAGCATTGACACCAAACACACAGCATCAATAAGACACACAAAAACATGCCCACATCAGTTTCACTTTTGCTCACATCATCAACGCAACCATCTTCAACAATCTCCAAGGTACCTAACATTTCAATAAATCTTCACTACCCTGGATGCATCTACAGACTGGCCTGATGAGTTTATTACCTCCCTTGGCTGGCCTCTTATCCAATTAAGTGTCTATGCTGCGAAGTTCAACATACCAATCACAACCCACTTTTGCTAAATTATCTAACCGATTAAACTTGGCAAAACAAATGATGCTGAGGTTCACTGAAAGCGGTAGAAGGAGTTCATGTACATTTAAGTTTCAGACCTGTCTATTTGTTTGAATACTTCCCCCACAAATCTGAGTCAAACTGCAAACAAATATTCACGTCTGCAACTGCTATCTTCGTTGACACAGGCAGCGTGGTAGTAACGGCAGCCCAGCTGATTGGCTACTGTAAGAATGTGGAGCCAGCAAGTGGAGGTAGTAAAGCATCCATGGTAGCCGCAGCTTTGGTATAGTGAAGATTGCTCATAACATATACCTTGGAGATTATCGAGGACGCTACAAAACACAAGCATCAACAACGAGGAATCTTGATCAACTTCAGTTTCAATCAAGAACATTACATTTCTCTTTTCTATCATCTTGGCAAGGATTTAAATTTTGTTACAATGAAGTTAGAGACACATACAAGGACAACTGAGCATGTGTTCATTCCAGTGATGTCTTCTATCATCAGTCTCTAACATCGGTGAATGAAACAATTACATTTCCCACCATTCGCACACCATTTACTCAAACATCAAAATGTTTCAATTGCACGTTTTCTCAACATTCACCATAGTTTTCAGTCTCACCATACTGTTTATTCCTTCAACAAGAAGAAAGTCTAATGCTCAATCTCATCTGAATTGGTCACGTGTTATCCATCATAGATGAAAGTACATGTTACCTTGACAACCAGGAAGACATCATTGGTAGGGTAGGTGATGCTGAAGTTGCAGCCGCGACTGAGGGTGGATATGTCCTGACGTGGAACATGCATACTGATCATTCGTTTCAGGTGGTCCGAGTTCATGTCGAAGTGGAATGTCTCCGAGATCTGTAAACGAAGAGTACCTGGAGTATGGGACCTTGTGCTCGCTAATCAGTATTGAATGATGACATTTTAAAGCATGCTGTGTTTGTTTGTTTGTTTGTTTGTTTTCTTATTACCAATATAAAGACGATCTGCTCAAAGGCGCGATGTTTTCCCCTCTATCACTGGATGTCAGTCTCAATCAGCACAATTATCAATCTCACCTCACTGAGGATCATACAACTTATGAAATATTTTAGCTGTGAGATGGAAGTCTGTAAATAACGGAGTCAGGACTGAACAGTAAATTAGGCAATGTTTTGAGCAATGATACAGTCATGGTATGCTTTCAACCAAATCACATAGCCTGGCCTTCTCCATTTTTCAACAATCAGTTTGCTTGGGATTACTTCTGGCCTGAGGGGTGGTAGGGTAGCCTGGTGATTAAAGCAGCCACGGGTTCAATTCCCCATATGGGTAGAATATGTGAAACCCATTTCTGGTGTCATTTGCTGTGATATTTGCTGTGATATTTGCTGTAATACTGCTAAAAGTGGCATAAAACCGCACTCATTCACTGACTGACCTGATATCCACAAGGTGGGCATGCTGTGACTGAATTTTTACTGTTTTTTGTGACTTGCATTACAGGGACAAAAAACCTTGTTTCACTTACTGTTTTGTGTGACTTGCATTACAGGGACAAAAAACCTTGTTTCACTTACTGTTCTAGTATGGGGAATAGAACCCAGATTCTCAGCATGACAAGCCAACACTTCAAAAACCAGACCCCTCCATTACTCAAACCATACCTACTCAGATTTGGACAAAGAATGGGTTCTTGAAAGAATAACCTACTTCATGTTTTGAAACTTCCACATAACTGAACCTTGCAAACATATATCACCGATCTCGATGCTGACATACTGACTAAAGGTAGATAATCCAGCATTAAATACTACTCACCTTCTTCCTCTCTCTAGCATCATACAATGCGAGTGAAACAAAGATGGGTTCGACCTCCATCTCCAGACTAAAACACAGTAAATGTACACAAGCTTTAGTGTCATCGAAATCATTAATCATACCTGATATTCCAATAATTATAAAATTATAAACTTCAAAATTATTTCAATGAATCATTGACAGTTAAGATGTATTTCACCAGTAGAATTCTCTGTAATAAATTCTAAACAAGACTAAGTATGAATAAGCAGACTTACGACAGCTGTAGACATTTCACGTGTATTCGGTGTCCGAAGTGCTCTTTGGGAGTCTCCACTGGGACTCGTCTCTCAATGCACTCCTCCTGATAGTTCAACACAGATCAAGCTATAATATGCAGTATCTAAGAAAGTTAATTCAATGTGTAATAGTGATGGGAGCTGACCTGACTAATGTATTGCAATTTACAGTGGAAGCTGTCCAAACTTGGCGCTCATTGGAACTGAAAAAATTAATCTAGAGCAGACATGCTGGATTGTAGACCTGACACTCTTACTTACAACTAGAACTTGAACCAGTTTTGTCGCTGTCATTTACATTGTTGCAGCCTTTGGTTCTCTCTGTTACTAAACACACTGACTCAACTCACTAATTACATCTACAAGTATACCCACACTGAACTAAGATTAAATAGTCTTTGTCAGCAACCCATGTAGTTTCAACTACGGCTGGGTCTGAGATTCTATGCCAATGTTGACAACGTGCTGGATTGGACAGCAGCTGATTTTGACAGCTACCACTGTACTGCAATAATGATTTAGGTAGTGCAATATGTACCACAAAGGACTGCATGTACTCTGTCATCTGCAGATCATGCATTAGGCTTCCTATACACCACTTCAAAAACTTTGTTGTCCACTACTATGTTTGACATTGTTACCAACAAAACACCCACATAATGGACACAAAAAGATGCTCAAGAACTATTTTGCATTCTCCATCAGAAATCAAGTTAGAAAGTTCTGACTTTCATAATTCTAGTTTGATCTAGTTTTAAACATTATCATCAAGAAGAAAATCAACACGATTTAATAAATTGCAATACGCTGGCCTTCACCAAAAGCATTGTGATATATATCACAACATTTTAATTCATAATTTTTGTTTAAAAATCAGCAAATGCAGTAACTTTGCAATCAATACAGATTAACATTCCTAGATCGTCCGAGATTTCAGATAGACTGACAACAATGTCACTACATGTGTATTAGAAAAACAATAACAAAATGAGACAGCAACAAAACTATTTCAAGATATATCTTCCCCTTCTATCATCCTGCAGCAAGAGTGTTATATCAATCACTGATCGTTCATACCTGATGTTCAAGTAGCTAACACTGTCTACATTTCAGATGCTACTTCCAACAATCAAACCAATTACTTCTTCAATGCTACTATAGCTACAAAGGGATCAACAAGATTTGAACAAGTTATCTCCACTGTCTCACCTCATCTTGTGGTGGATACAGACTGAAGATATTGTCCTGCCTGTTCTGTTGGCGCTGATTCTCGTTGTTTCGGTCAACATCGTCATATGACATACGTTCAAACAGATTTGATAGGAGAGCATCTGCCTGGCTCTGTTTCAGGTCAAATATACTACTTGCCCAGCTGCCACGAGGGGTCTCGTTCAAGTGGAGAGACTGTCGCTTGTTGCTCTCCTGCTGTAAAAGTCATTTGCAGGTTCAAAATATTCTTGAAAGAGTGCATGACTGAAACCTGTACTTACTAACCTAGTGAACTTAAACTCAAAGCCACAAACAATCATTCATGAACAAAACTCCTCATAAATCTAGCTGGTAGGAGAGCTACCAGCTGGTGAAATGCACTGTGTGGAATTCAATACATAAATCAGTCACTTGTGATGTAAAAGATGCTGATGCGGACATTTTCGCATTTTCACTCAAAGCAACTTAGTCAATATATCATGGATATTTAGTTAATGAATACTGATCTCATTGATCGATATTGGCCTCCATACATCACACTGGAGATGTTACCTTCTCGTGCTCCATAGGCATCTCATCCATGTCATCGATCTCATACTCTTGATGTATAATGCCATCACGGTCGGCCAACTTCTCCTTGCTGTGGAAACTCGAGCTGTACCTCTGATATCTACATATATACAATACAAAATACAGTGGAAGCTGTCTAAACAGGCACTCAACTGAAGAAATAATCTGGTTTAGACAATGTGCCTGATTGTAGAGTTGATGTTAAATGTACAAGCCGTAGATGGGACTGAGATTTCATGTCAGTGTGGACAATTTTCCGGATCAGACAGATGCTGGTTTTGACAGATTCCACTGTAAGGCCAAATGATCTGATCAAACACATTATGATACTGTCATCTCATTTTGAAAAATGTGATGTGGAAGTGAGGATCTCTTTTAACATGCGACGTTCATGAAATGCATGTACTGAAATGTGCCCATAATGGTGGTCACTGAACATGCTGGAAGCCTATTGAACAAATATTTCAATGTTAATGTCATTATTTCATGTTAATTACTTGCCTTACTATTCAGTTTGATGCTTAAACATATTTCAAACCATAAAAATGCATGTAAAGTCTTTTCTGTTTATTTTGACCATCCTGATCATATTCAATTACAGTAGAAGCTCTCAAAACCAGCAACCCTCCAATCCGGTATGCTCTCAATACCAGCAGTAGAAACTGGTCCCGACTGAAAGTAGTTATAACTTTTTCATTTATATGCCCTCTAATCCAGTGTCAGTCTATTCCCTATTCCTGCACACCAAAAACCGCACAATTAACTCTTTGTACAGTAATTAACACTCTCTAATTTAGTCTAAACTTGCATCCGGGATCTCTGCTATCCTGCTGACTGGCTGAACATGTATTAACAACAAAAAGGATTCTTATCGACATTAAGCTCATTCGTGTTGCAAACTGGTGACATGTCACTTATAATGAATTAATTGTTGAGTCATAATTTGTCAATCGCGCTACGTGTGAAGATGGCTGGACCAGTCAAGCGGGCTAAATTGGCAAATTTACAGCATATGGAAGATCATTTTCAGGTTGAAAAGGGACAAGTTCTCTTAACCGGCACATGCTTTTTGGTCTTTCCAACAAATGACAGTTTAAAGGGCTTCCACTGTATTAAGTCCCAGCGTCGCCAACTGATATGTCTGTAACATTCAGGAAATGAGGTGGATGGGTAGAAAGTGTTTCTTTACGTACACCTAGTTTCATATACCTTGAAAAATTGATTCCTAGATTTTCACCACTTGAAGCTGATGCTTCAATTATATTTAGACAGAAAATAAATCTTTGTAACTGTAAGATACAGTAAGTTAATTTTATGATCCACTCAGCAATGATTCTGGTCTGTAAATAATCAAGTCTAGACCAGACAACCCACTCATGAACAGTATGAGCATCAATCTGCGCAGATGAGAACACATGACATGTGACAATCACGTCAGTGAGACTTACTACCCGATCCTGTTAGTCACCTCTTACGACAAGTAGTTCTCTAGTGGCAAGCATGGGTTGCTGGAGACCTATTCTACCCCGGGTCTTCACGTTTCATGTAAGATATGTAGCCAGAAAGTATCTCTCTTACCTGCGGGTAACAACAGTGTAATCCGACGTGTATCGCTGCACACAGTCCTTGACTATTGGATCCAGATCACTACAGAAACAAAAAAGAAACACACAGTTTGCAACAGCATAACGAAGGAGAAGCTGATGGTACTGTTAACACTTAACAGATACTTGTCGAACAACTGATGTTCATTGTTTAAATGCGCACTCAGCAATTTTTCAGATGTAAAATGATGATCTGAAATCAATCTATAAATCAATCATGAGCTGGACAATACAACGACTGATATCAGGAGCGTGGATCTGCTCAAATGGGATATGATGGCATGCATGAACCACCTGACCACACTAGACACCTTCTTTTAGTTTTACAAGCAAGGGTTGCTGAAGATTAATTCAAACTACTGAAGCATTATTTGTGTTTTACTAGCGTAATATTGATGCAATATTTATGCTCTATTGGTTCAATGTCCAATCAGTCTAATTCTGATTCCAACAGGAGTATAATCAGTGTAACATCAATGTAATACTGGTGTAATACTTGCATAATGCTGGTGTAAGAGTGGTGTAATACTTGTATAACACTCATGTAATGTTGGTATAATACTGGTGTAATATACTGAACCGTGACCTCTCAAAGACAAAGCTTTCTTCTTATAAGGTGGCGTTTTCACTATGATTGTACCATTTTGTTAACTTTTTCAGTCCAAATTGAGTTATTACCAATGTCAGTGTGTTTTCTGGTGAAAGGCATACCAACCAAACTCACCTAAAGAGGCAGACTTAGTAAAAGGTTCTGTATGACATTCAGGAAAATGCATGTGCATATCGCGTCAGCCCTTGGAATGAATTCATGAGCTAATTCCAAACTCGCCAGAAATCATTCATGCTTTGACACAACCGCCATGCCATAACTAATGAGAGATCAGAGGAACCAAGCCATTGGTCGACTGCAAGTTGGCCTGACTGCATGGAGGATAGCCTATCATTTTAATACCAGTGTAACACTGATGTAAGACTTGTGCCATACTGGTTTGTGTAACACTGATGTAAGACTTGTGCCATACTGGTTTGTGTAACACTGGTGTAAGACTTGTGCCATACTGGTTTGTGTAACACTGATGTAAGACTTGTGCCATACTGGTTTGTGTAACACTGGTGTAAGACTTGTGCCATACTGGTTTGTGTAACACTGGTGTAAGACTTGTGCCATACTGGTTTGTGTAACACTGGTGTAAGACTTGTGCCATACTGGTTTGTGTAACACTGGTGTAAGACTTGTGCCATACTGGTTTGTGTAACACTGGTGTAAGACTTGTGCCATACTGGTTTGTGTAACACTGGTGTAAGACTTGTGCCATACTGGTTTGTGTAACACTGATGTAAGACTTGTGCCACACTGGTTTGTGTAACACTGATGTAAGACTTGTGCCATACTGGTTTGTGTAACACTGATGTAAGACTTGTGCCATACTGATTTGTGCAACACTGGTGTAAGACTTGTGCCATACTGGTTTGTGTAACACTGGTGTAAGACTGGTGCCATACTGGTTTGTGTAAAAACTGATGTAAGACTTGTGCCATACTGGTTTGTGTAACACTGATGTAAGACTTGTGCCATACTGGTTTGTGTAACACTGATGTAAGACTTGTGTCACACTGGTTTGTGTAACACTGATGTAAGACTTGTGCCATACTGGTTTGTGTAAAAACTGATGTAAGACTTGTGCCATACTGGTTTGTGTAACACTGATGTAAGACTTGTGCCATACTGGTTCGTGTAACACTGATGTAAGACTAGTGCCATACTGGTTTGTGTAACACTGGTGTAAGACTGGTGTCATACTGGTTTGTGTAACACTGGTGTAAGACTGGTGTCATACTGGTTTGTGTAACACTGGTGTAAGACTGGTGTAATACTGGTGTACAGTTGGTATCACACTGGTGTAACGTTGATGTAACACTGGTGTAACACTGATGTAACACTGATATAAGACTGGTGTAAGGTCTGTGTAATACTGGTGCAATGCTGGTGTAAGGTTGGTGTAACACTGGTGTAAAGTTGGTGTAACACTGACGTAATACTTGTGCCATGTTGTAAGTGGTGTAATAGTGGTGTAATACTAGTATAATACTTGTGTAATACTGTTCTACCACTGGTGTAAATATTGGTGTAACACTGGTGTAATGTTGATGTAAAACTGGTGCAATGTTGGTGTAATACTGGTGTATAACTGGTGTAATGTTGGTGTAAAACTGGTGCAATGTTGGTGTAATACTGGTGTAATGTTGATGTGATACTGGTGTAGCACTGGTGTAATACTGGTGTAACACTGGTCTAATGTTGGTATAATACTGGTGTAAGGTTGGAGTAATACTGGTGTAAGGTTGGTGTAATACTGGTTTAAGGTTGGTGTAATACTGGTGTAATGTTGGTGTGATACTGGTGTAGCACTGGTGTAATGTTAGTGTAATACTGGTGTAATGTTGGTGTGATACTGGTGTAGCACTGGTGTAATACTGGTGTAACACTGGTCTAATGTTGGTGTAATACTGGTGTAAGGTTGGAGTAATACTGGTGTAAGGTCGGTATAATACTTGTGTAATGTTAGTGTAATACTGGTGTAATGTTAGTGTAATGTTTGTGTAACACTGGTGTAAGGTTGGTATAATACTGGTGTAATGTTAGTGTAATACTGGTGTAATGTTAGTGTAATACTGGTGTAATATAATATCAGTGTACATGCATTTTCTTCACGCAACTGAAGGCACAATTCTAGACATTCTACACACGAATTTCGAGAGAGTTAAACTGACCTTGACTCAGGGACAATTGGTGTGACAGTACGACTTGTTTTAGGGACTGTATGGACATCAATATCATCTTCTGGGTATAACAGTAGGTCCTTGAAGGGATCTCGCTCAATGAGGCAC
Organism: Haliotis asinina; assembly: GCF_037392515.1. Taxonomy (NCBI): domain Eukaryota; kingdom Metazoa; phylum Mollusca; class Gastropoda; order Lepetellida; family Haliotidae; genus Haliotis; species Haliotis asinina. The sequence goes on along the minus strand of NC_090286.1, from coordinate 6,331,249 downwards.
TGGTTTTGTATAACAAAGTCCTCAAAATCTGGAGGTTCAATGCCATCATTCGCAAGTGTCTGTGAGGGAAAGAAAATGCATAGGATTAGATCTGTTCTCATTGTTATCTGACTGAATACCATGTCAAATTCATGCAGATGAAGACCTGTATATAGAACATACTCGAACACACAGTCTGACAACCTAAATCAAAATGATTTCATGTTGTGCTCTTACTGTCACATGTTTTCCCATTATCAAAACATTCTTCAAAAAATCATTTAACTTCTGTTTACTACATCAATCAGGCATTTAGTTCTGCTTATGACAACTTGCTATTTCATACCAGCAGCAAATGGGCTTCCTCACAATCCTGCATTGCCATTGGTTAATAATAATGCACTCAAATCAGTACCTAGCAATTTCACAAAGCGGTATTATGACGCTTACTGGTTTCAGAACTGTATCTGTTATCTAATGATGATGACCGCCAAATTCACATCGTGAAAACTTACAGGAATTTATATTTGAAGCCAAAACAGGACGTATTTCACATATAAGACGTGTTTCAACACATAACAGATCAAAACAACACATCATTTATTTGTACATGAGAAATTATATCAGCTACAAAATAAACACTGATAAAGTGATATTGATATTGACAGGATCCTATCTTGTCAGTTGTAAGCCTGAAAATTAGTGAGTCACTGAGTGTTTCCACCTGCAAACATCCTATATTCTAATACTAGATATTCCAGTGACAATTACAACAGCATCAACACACACAATACTTAACACTTATGAAGCATGCACTAACAGAACTCTCACTAACACAAGCAACAATCACTCACCCCAGTTGTTTGTTGAGTGTGGTGGGTGATGAAAGTGCTGCCTGTGCTACTGTGAGAGTGGGTGGTGCTCTTAGCGCTGGAGTTGGAAGGTTCAGGTGCAATGAAGATGGTCGAGGACACCTGTCTGCGCACCTCCGCCGCACCTTGTCTACAAGAGATGACAACAATGAAATCTGGTTTGAACTAGAAATATTTGTTAGCTAAAATTAGATTATTGTCTCTTGTACTATCTTCGAAAAAAAACTTCAGTATCTCCAAACAGAATCATTCATAGTTTTGCCCAATTTGACTGGTAATCTAAACAACATGATTGAGCTAATTATTGTTAATGACACACATATTGGGACCATTGTCCCTGGATTTATAATATTACACGAGACAAGTGGTTCTCATAATTCAATGCAGATACATACTATACTATGAATCTTACATCAAAGTCACTGTTCACTTCAGAATGTTACAATTATGTTATTATGCAGTTTCTTGATTCTTGAACTGATTTAGTGATTATGATGACAATAATGATGGTGGCATATATAAATAATAATGTACAGCATCATGTATCATCATGTAATGGGTTGTCAGATACTTAAGAACATTCACTGTTTTCTTCAAATTCTTGCAAATCACATTATAACTTAAAAGCATATCACGTATCAAAAAGACAACATTATCTTCAACATAAGCCATGACTGGAGTACTTAAAATGTGTGTCCAGGGACTCAAAAATCCCATCGCCTGATGCCAGGGACAAGTCAGTTTTCTTTCAGGCAATCAAATAATGGTATCTTACTTGTTCGCAGACTACTATATAATGTCTGCATACAGTTTCAAACTGCAAATAACCTTGGATTTCACTTCATATCTGCTCAAAATTTATTTTTTAATTTTTCAGTGATAACAGTGTAGGGTTATCTTTCTTTGTTATTTATCACTTTTCGATAAAAAGTCCAGTAAACATTAACACTCAATACCATGTTTATTTATAATTCTTTCATAATGACATCATCATGATTATGACATAAAAATCTGGGCATGTGGAAAATTTGTCAGGACAAGTCACATTTTTCAAGTCACTTGCCCTGTGACAAGTGGCTTTTAAAAATATTTTTGAACCCCTGGTGACACAACACACCTGGACACTGTGTTAATAAATAGTGCTTTCTGCAAGATATGATGTCCAAAAATATATAATGCAATGACATATTCTTTACTCTGCCTTTTCATTACATTGCCTGTAGTCTTAAGACTGTATCATATTTTCTGACCTTACTCCCTACCCTAGCCGAGAGCCGCGATGCGGTCCTATACAGTCAAGACATGACCCTGCATCGCGGCCGAGAACACCACCTTCATAAATCCTATTCAGATTCTAGCGGCCGATTACCCCTCGTATTTTCTTGAGATTTTTTAAATATACTTCCCGTGGGTTTTTGACTGAAAAGTCGATACCGATCTACTCCCAGATAATTTCCCTACACATACACGTAACTGTCATGTTTTTATGACCGTACGTTTATATATTAATGGGCATGTTACCCATAAACTTCGTGTTTCAACGATAGCCAGCTGACATGTTGACATACTATGCGCATGTGCCAAATTTCCATAGTCTGCATTGGAAGATGTTCTGCTTTAGTGGTACGCAAAACTCACTCTCGTCTCCTGTTTCGCGCACTCGTACTTCAGTTACAATCACTCTTATGTATAACGTATTTATCTGTTTTTGTGCCATGATTCATTGCTTTTCTTTGCAGAGAGGATTCCATTCACATCCAAACGGAAAAGACGTTTAGTTGGGATCAAGCACATTTATTTTTGTACAATATAGTGCTCAGGACACTTAAGGAAGCATGATCTTGTCGTTTTCACTATGATTTTTCACTTCGACACATGTCCAAGAATTTCAAACAATCTCCAAATTTACATTCTTGTATTGTTAACAAAATACAAGCAGGCCTAAGTGTAAGATAAGAATTTTATTACTAGTATTAGTTTTTACACTTATAAATAATATTTTGCCGGATAATATGGATGTTTGAACTTAATCTGTGAGTGAATTTGATCGTGTTTGTGCAGACGTATTGCTTGTTGCAAGGTAATTTGAATTCAGACGTCATTACATTTTTCTTTTAATCATAAAAAATGAGGGTGTTCTATTATGCATTTTGTTTAGTACCGGAATATTTTTCTATCCATTTTATAAGGTTGTGCACCCGTGAAGATAGATTTAATTTTCAGCATCACATGTCTGTCCACATGTTATATCCATTTGATTCATCGTTGTGGTGACTCTCCTTTTTTTCTGAGCTAGTTCCCCATGAATCCTCACCACTCTCCATCTTCCTCAACGGGCCCCGATTCATTAACAAATGAGAGGTCTGATAAGGTGAGAACGTCCCTTACAAGACTTCACTTCAGATCTACTTGCAATAGAAATGTTTAGATAAGTAATTGAATCACCAAACCAAAGTCAGTAAGTTCGATCACTTGTGGTTCAGTCATTGGCGTTCTGAAGTCAGATATGTGGGGCACACTTGTTTTACAAGACAGATCTGAGATGTTACTCCCGGCCCTGGTGGAAATCATTGTTTGTGACTCATTTTGATAACACACATAACTTTTTAGACTGATGCACGTGGGGCGAAATCCTGTTAAAATAAACCTAAAAAGTTTAGTAGGTAAATTCACTGGGTCAAACAACCATTAATTCTCACTGTTATTGCATACTTACTTGCTTAATTTCTGAGCAAAGGCTCTCTGGCCCGTAGAGGCCATTTTTCCTGTTATGAGTGAGTACTACGTCATCGAAGTATGCGTTCTGGGTGCGTTTTACCAAGCACTCCTTTCAACCGTCGTTATCGTGTTCTACTGCGTGTCGGGTTGCTTTCGCAATTTCTACAGTATCATTGGATAGATGTGGTATGGTAAAGTATCGCAAACACATACTGGAACCAGTTTGAAGGAAAAAAACATCCGCTGTGGTTTCTTTGTGTTTGTATTAGTGTTGAAGACAGAACGTGGTTCTCAAAGCATGTCTGCTTGTCAACGCGACAAAACCTGATTGTCAGGAATAAATATTACTTTCTCAGTAAAGTAAAACTTCAGGCAACATTAGGAGGTGGGTCCCATATCAGGAATTCGAACAAACACGCCGAGGGCGCGGTACCAACTTGCCAGCCCACAAAATACTATACAGTTCATAATTTACTTAGAAAGTGTAATCTCAGTTTGGCTGAAGTGGTCGTTGTCGGCACATGAACTACATAAATGTACTCAAGGTATCTTTCTGTATACAGAAATGTACCCTAGCCAAAGTAAATGTACAGAAGCGTACCCCCAGGACGATCCCATTCTCGTCTGCCATTTTGGTTACCAGGTACGTATCTGTACATTTACTTTCGCTAGAGTACATTTCTGTACACAGAAAGGTACCTGGGGTACATTTCTGTAGTACCTGTGCCGACAACGACCCCCTCAGCCTCACTTTATAACATTTGTTACACTCGACCACTTTCTAGTGAGTGAATGAGTTTGGTTTTACGCCGCTTTTAGCAATATTCCAGCGATATCACGGCGGGGGACACCAGAACGGGTATTCGGCGTGACGAGCGAACGCTTTAATCTCTAGGCTACCCCACCGCCCCTCGACCACTTTCTAAAAGACATTGTGTATGAATTCACGTACAAGGTGAGTATATAGTTGCAAGTCGTTTTTAACAATATTCCAGCCATATCACGCGGCGACGTAGTAAATGGGCTTCGGTGAACTGTACACATCTATGGAATCGAACCTGGAACCTCAACTAGAAGAACGGGCGCTTTAACCACTTGGTTACCTAACAGCCCTAACCATCTCTGAATAAACACAGGCAAATACTAAACTTCTTGGTCATACAACGGGTGCGAGTCTTCACATTTTCTCCATGATGATTTGAACAGAGCCTTCAAAATATCAACTGACCCGCAAGCCGAAAGCTAGCTGATTGTGAATAGAGCCATGTTAAAATTATCCAGACTGACTCACTTAAAATCTCCAGAAAACTTGTGTTTTATTTAATGCACATTAATATGATAAAGTCAATTATTAAGGTGTTAAAAGCCCGTCCGCAAAGGTTTCGTGATTGCTATTATCTCTTGTCACACCAAGATCGCTGCATAAAAATGTCAACAGTGTTGCGCATTTTGCTGCCTTTTGATACTGATATTTTGCACGGTCAGTGAGGTATGGTTTGGGTTGTCCAGCCCCTCTGGTCAGTTAGCCCCAGTGGTCACTTAGCCCGTGTTATTCGTTATGTACCTCCTACACTGGGTCTAACAAAATCTAGTAGGAGGTCGCGTCAAGTAACCTCTGAGCGACCTATGACCGTCCTACTAGGTTTTGTTAGACCCAGTGTAGGAAACAAAGGCGCTCGTGCCATTGCAAGGATTAAAGATTTTTTTAATGTGAAAATTTTGAAATGACCCCCCGACTTGTTTCCAACGTTTTAAGTGAGATAAGATTTAACGTCACATCGGCTACATTCCAACGTCTTGATGTTAAGCACATATTAAAAACACTTGTTCTTTGTTTCTTTCTAAATATCTTTCCTGTTTATCATTCAACAAAATGCTGGTGTTATTTGATTTATTGTTCATGTTGCATGGCAGCGAAGTTTATGGGTAAAGGGTATTTTGCTCAAAGTCAGATTTGAATGGACACAGTAGTCGCAGTTATATCTGTTTGGAGCTAACTGCTCATTTTTCAAAATAAATGAGAAATGAATTTTATGCATGTTTATTTTTATCAAAATATTGTTTATTCTGTGATATTGATGGATGTTTGAGGTTTGAACCTGTTTGTGAAGGGTATCTCGTCTCAGTGTAGGCTAGTGTAGCTGATTTCATGACTTAAAAACTCAATCCGATGGCATACATACACCGTCCATATCATCATGTAAAGTTTATCGCTTTGAGTTTGGCTTATAATATGTTTAGTTGAAAACGTGACATTTAACAACCTTCTGCTTCAGAAGTTGATGTTTTACAAGTGCATGTCTAAGAAATTGTTTACCTTTGTATGGAGACACGTGTCTTGGAGTGAGTGAGTTTAGTTTTACGCCACACTCAGCAAAATTCCAGTTATATGGCGGCGGTCTGTAAACAATCGAGTCTGGACCAGATAATCCAGTGATCAACATCATGAGCATCGAACTGCACAATTGGGAACCGATGGCATGTGTCAGTCAAGTTAAAGAGTCTGACCACCCGATCCCGTTAGTCACCTCTTACGACAAGCTTAGTCGCCTTTTATGGCAAGCATGGGTTGCGCAAGGCCTATTCTATACCCCGGATCTTCACGAGTTACACGTGTCTTGGAACAAAAATAAGGTTAACTACCATTGGAGTTGACACTGTTGTGACATATAACAAACAGTTAAAATTGACTATTTCCGTTGTTGTTATTGAATAAAAGGTTGTATATTTTCACAACAGTACCAGAATGTTAACACTGAGTTATACCAACATTATGTATATGAAAATCGCAAAATAAATAAATAAAATGCATAAATAAAATAAAATATTTTTTAAAAACTCCATTTTTTCAGAAATGCTAAAAATGTAGTTAAGCCTCTTGTTATTCTAACCCCTTCAATTGAAAACATATAAGCAAAATATAGAAAGGCTCATAAAATATTATTTTTTTGATATACAAAAAAGCATAACAGAATGTGTGAGTATAGTGCTGAAGGGGTTAATTACACTTGTCTAAGGTGAATATGAGTCGTTGTTCGAAGATTATTTCTAAAATTCATAGAAAAGTGAAAATAATGGTGGTCATCTGAGAAATCACATTCAGCCAAACATGTGAAATACGGCTGAAGGAATTTAGTTTTACGCCTCAGCCCCCAGCAATATTCCAGCTATACGACGGCGGTCTGTAAATAATCGAGTTTGGACCAGACAGTCCAGTGATCAACAGCATGAGCATTTCGACGTATCCCATTGCGTAGTTCGACGCTCATGTTGTTGAGCACTGGATTGTCTGGTCCACACTCGATTATTTACAGACCGCTGCCATACAGCTGGAACATTGCTGTATGCGGCGTAAAACTACAACAAAACAAAATCTTAGTCAAATGTTATTCCTCAGAGCAGTTTTTCTGCAACACAGGCCATTATATACAGGTACTTTCTCTCAACCGGAGACACTCTAGCCATGATGTCACAATTGGGGATGAAGAAATGGTCCATCGGCAGCTCTCCTGTTAACATCTTCTTCAGCTTGACAATGGTCAGTTTCAGCCTGTTAACCAAACTATCATTCCTCCACATATGATCCCCTGGCGTGACCACATAGAACTCGTTCCACATCAGTGTCCGTAGCTGATATGTGGTGAAGCTGTGTTTGTCCACACAATACACATGTTCCCTTGTGTATTGTGCAGCACGACGAAGGTCCGAGGAGATCTCCTTGCCCTGAGTAGCAAGACTCTCGTCTATTCTAGCTGAGCCCTCGCCCTCCTTTGCAATCTCCAGTATTCTCTTCAGGATCCGTAGCACTTTCTTCCTACACGTCTGCTCACTGTTTCCAGTACATCCGCTGAGGTCAGCATATTTCGTAATTGCCATTTCAGCTGTTGAAAATGAAAGGCGCCAAAGAAGATTCCTGTCTTTAGCATCAGCTGTGAAGAGATATATCCTCAGTAAATAAACTTTGCTGTGACAAATACATGACATATTTTGGCAATTGAATAACCCCTAAAACCAATGTCAAATGTCATGTTTGTCATATTTGAGATACGTTTCCCTTCCTAACCACAAATTGCTTAAATTAGATCTAATGGTATAAATTAATGGCATTTAGAAGTGCCATTCAACATACAAATACATCAGAACTCCATAAGAACGTTTCGAGAATAGGCCGTAGATATTTTCTTAAGAATTCTAATCTTTTGGCGCTACCAGTTTAGAATTCGTAGCTCTACGAACGTTTCGAGAATAGCTGGCCAGTTTAGAATTCGTAGCTCTACGAACGTTTCGAGAATAGCTAGCCAGTTTAGAATTCGTAGCTCTACGAACGTTTCGAGAATAGACTCGCTGAAGAAGGAGAAAACATATACTGGCCATAGGCCATGTTATTCACAATAAAGAAGTTGACATCTATAAATCTTGATTTTCCCACAAACTGCTTGGTGCATGATAGATTACAAACAAGAATTTGTTTTGGGAGTGAGTGAATTTAGATTTACTCCGGTTATAGCAATATTCCGGCAATATCCGGATGTGACACATTGTACGCATGTGGGAAATTGAACACAGGTTTTCGTCGTGACGAGTATCCGCTTTATCCACTTGGCTATTCTATCGCCCCTCATTGTTTTGGAATTACCCAAATACAGCTAAAACTGGAAATATTCTCTGAGTCAAAATAAATAAATAAATAAATAAATAAATAAATAAATAAATAAATAAATAAATAAATAAATAAATAAGAAAAGAAAAATATTAGTTAATATGAAGAGACAAATCAGCTTTTTGAAATACTCCAAAAGCCAAATGGATTTGAAAATGTTTGTATATTGTTTCACGCCGCAATTTTTTCAACTGCAAATATTCGAGTCTGAACCAGACACTCCAGTGACTGACTTTAACGATTTTACGATGATGTGCCATGTAAGTCAGCGAGCCTGACGACCTAACTCCGTTAGTCGCTTCTTACAACAAACATGAGTTGCTGAAGACCAATAGTAACCCGGATTTTCAAGGATGAATTTGAAAATGTATAAACATAATACCTATGTCACACTCTTTTGCTACAACATGGAAACCTTTCTTTGAGATGTCCTTCAGTCTTTGAGTACAGCTGCTAATGTCTCTCGCCGTATCTGGCCACCCAGGGAAGTAGAGAGCAGGAACCAAGTCAATGGAGATGAGGAAGTTGCTGTCGCCGTCTTTTAGACCAGTGTCGTAGATGATCCCAAATGAAGGAGACGTAGGTTCCACAGTAGTGTCCCCTGCAACAGAGAATGGTAAACATGACCAGGTACACTTCCGGTTCTGGTGGCTATGGTTTCATTTGAACATGACTTGATGTTGAGTGAGTTCATTTTTACACCGCCTTTCGTCAGCACTTCATGTACATGTCAGAGGGAGACGCCACCAGAAATGGGCTTCACACATTGCATCCACATGAAGAATCGAATCCGGGCCTTCGCCTTTAATCACTTGGCAACGCTAGCCCCGTGTATGTGAAGAGAATTAATAACTTCTTTGATGGGAATTTTTTCAACTTGAGATGATGACGAATGATAATATTATATAGATATGCAACTTTTTCATTTTGTGAATTGTTTGACAACGACATTAGAATGTGCTTACATATTGCCCGATCTTACATTGATTGCAACGTATCCATAAAATAACCACCATTCTCGGTGAAGAAATAAGTATAGAATATGAAGAAACATCCATCATGTTTTATGCGTTTGCTTCACAGTATTCCATATTTAGTTTAGATCACGATGGGGAACACCAGAAATGGGCTTCAGATATTGTACCCATGTTGAGAATCGAACCCGGGTGTTCGGCATGAACCACTAGGCTACCCTACCGCCCCGTAGAGTATGTGAAGAAATACAAGTTTGAAATATGGTGATAAGAAACTTTTAAAGTAATATTATATTTTAATGCGTTTGCTGCACAGTAACCCGTATTTTCTTCATTGGTTTACATGATTATTTTCACACTTACTCGTTATTGGTCCGACCAGAATGTCTTCAAGACATCTGAAAATATACTGTTTGAATTTGGTGGAACTGATGAACTCGTCCTGACAAAGATCGGTTAGGTCCTCCTGCGGCTGTGTGACTTTCACGTAACAGAAGCCAACGGGGGCTCCGCATGTAGAAACTTCAAGGTTTTTGAGCTTTGCTACAAACATGCAATCCATCTCATCAAGGGTAGATACCTGAAGCATAAAGAAACAGTTCTTTAAGTGAGTGAATTTAGTTTTACGCCGCACTCAGAAATTTAACTTTAGCGATATGTGTTTCTATGCAGTCGGCATATGCACTTGTATATCATATACATGTATCATAATCATAACAATCGATTCAGGACCATTCAGGTCACTAACGTACGCCATAATCACTTATTCATCGGTACAAGCTGCTGCTCATTTGACAGTGATAGGATCTGACCAACCAATCCACTTTTCTTGCATCGGCAAAAACATGAGCTACAGGGAACTTATTCTGGTTACCCAGGGGTACTAGATAGAATGGGCGTACGAGAGCTGGTCAAGAAGTACTGAGCCTACATAACTTCAAGACTGGTGACACCAGCTAAACGTAGGGATGTTGTTGGACAGTGTTCTTCATCAGTATTTCCAGTTATTTTACTCTAATAGATCAACTAGTTCGAAAGCAACAGGTCCTTGAAGCATACTGCGGTATACAGCAGATTTGAGCTCGTCATTACTTGCATAACGATTTCCACGGAGATGCTCCTTCAATTTTGGAAATGTAGGTGAAAGTCGCTTGGAGCCAGGTCAGGTGAATATGGAGGATGAGTAAGTTCCTCGAAGCCACATTGATATACTGCAGACTTTGACAATCGAAGCATTGTCCTATAAAATCAGAACTCCAGCCCGCAACATCTCTCACGTTGTACTCATGCATACCCCAGTATGCTTCAAGCACCTGTTGCTTTCGAACTAGCTCATCTATTTAAGTAAAATAACTGGAAATGCTGATGGAGAACAACACTCCTAAGATTAGTTGGTGTCACCAGTTTAGAAGTTTTGTAGGCTTAGAACTTTTTGACCAGCCCTCGCTGAATAGTGGCATGATTTTGTATACAGTGTGCTATCAAATATAGTGTTCCCCAACGCCCAAAATGAAATAATCATGGTAGTATTGGCAGTGTTAACTACCAGTTGGCAATGACATGTCAAGACATTCATTTCACGGTGTACTGTTGTGTTGATCCACACGCAAACTGTAGCGCAAATTTGGTTGCGCAGCATAGAGACTATGACAAGCCTTCTTATATGCGAGCGAAGACTAGTATTTGCCCCTATGCTGCGCAACCCATTTGCGCTACAGTTTGCCTGTGGTTGATCTTACCTTGGTTCCGTCATAGCTAGACCCGGATTTCAGGCCTTCCCATTTCCACGAGGTCTTTGCCTCCAGGTGACAGATCACTCTCTGGACTAAGGGATTGAAGAGTTCCCGAGCAGTTCCTATCTGATGCTTTCGCACCTGAACTTGCTTTCCAAAGAATTCACCAATATTTCTTGTATTCTTCGTCTCTATTATTTTCTTCTCAAAAATATCATTTGCAAATTGTTCCAGTTCTTCTTTATCAGCGGATGACAGAACAGGCTTCTGCCTATTGTATGTCATTACGGCGACACGCTTTGATTTATCAGCGGTGATATATCCCCATGTTCCCCCGTTGGAACGCTCGTCACTGTTTTGAAATTTCTTCGAATCTCGGTTTTCTTTTTTCCCATCGTCTTCTTGTTCCTGTTTTAAGGACGTAACTTTTGATTTGGCTGTGATCATCGCACCACCTCTCTTTTGACATTTGGTATGATTTGCCAGCGATGCATATTTTCTGTGACAGTGATGGCACGTTTCTTCGAGATCTTGGAATTCTTCTTCCTTACCCTTATGTTTTGCCATGTATATGTTTTTCCTTACAGTTGACATCGGAACCGCTTCTTCGTTTCACACACTTTGTCCAGTGTGTAATGGAATCAACCTGACTTTAACTGCTTGTTTGTTGGCTTGATATGCTGTCAAAATGTTTTGTTGTTTTTGTTTTAATTGTTTCAGCGTGTGATTTCGTTTTGAGTTGCTTGCAGTAAATATACAGCCTCTAGATATCTGAAAGGAAACAGTTTCTAATGTCATGTGGAATTGTGAAAAAATGCCCTGAGACACTCATATTTCTGTTGCTCTAACTTTAACAAGTGGTCTTGTTTTTCTTATTGGTTGAAGCGTCCGCGGGTCACGCCAAGTCCCGAATTCAATAGCGTACAGTATGCGAAACCCATTTCCTGCCCACGTAACGATGATGAATAAAGGCGGTGTTAAAGCATGACTACTCTGTTACACAATGAACCCTATAAAAGTGGAATAGGGGTGAAATTGGGATTTGTGAAATTATTTTTTACTTATATAACGACTTGCATGCGCGCGTGTCTTCACGTTACACCAGTCTAAGTCGGCTTACTCGTGCAAGACCTTTGACGTACCCTGACTCAGCTGAACAAGGATGCCCATTGAGAAACTGTACACTGTAAGGGAAACTACAACCGCATCCCTTGTTTTAACCCCAATGTGTAAAGCTCCAATCGGAGTAACAGGAGAACGCGTGTAACACTAGAGAGTGAATTTAGTTTTACACCATATTGCTGTCTTTTAGCAATATTCCAACCACATCACCAAAATTGGACTTCTCACATTGTACCCATAGGAGGAATCGTACACGGGTCTTCAGCAAACATTTTAATCACTAGTCTACTCCAGCATCCCGACTATAGTTCTCTGCTGGACCATGGAGACGGTGGAGACGGTGCGTCGCTATGGACAATTGAAGAACATATCAGACGACGTAAAGTAAGATGTCACGCCTCCCGTCAGGTGTGGAGATCAGCGTTATACAAATGTTATCATTATTATTGCTATTGATATATTTCGCCGTCCCTGTCTATCTGTCCAATAAAAGGTTAGTCTAACTAAATGCACTCACAATATGTTATGTATGTCTTACACTCAGAAGGTGAACCAGTCATTTCGTGAGACTAATAGGGTCAGTCATTTCGAGTTATCTTGTGTAAAAAAAAATCAAAATAATTTACTTCAGTCATTTCGTCAAATTCAGCCACATCTCACAAACCCCTGTCTACCACATGTCTACCACATGTGGTTGACAGGGGTTTGTGAGATGTGGCTGCTCCGGACACAGCAAGTGTCAAACAAACAGGTGTAAATGCTTCAAAGCCAAGATGAAGTGAATAGTTGTTGTCACAGTAGTTTTAACTGTTTAAATACGTGATGTTGAAATTGCGATCCACTTTTGTAGATTAAGTTATTAAATGTAATCTATATACATTAGTTTACATCGAAAGTGAATTTCTACACTAACTTGGGAGAACCAACTGCAAACTTTATGCAGATGAACTGCACGCAGAAGGATCATGCATCAAATTGCTAAAATGCATGTGCAAATATCGTGCATTTAACAACTGCGTTTTGGTGTAAAGTTTCGTTAAGAACATGCCAATTGTCACTGATTTTATCATTTACTGAACTTATCACAATATTTTCAACGTGACCAATTTCCTTACTATGCTAAAAGGCAATGTAGAAATACGAAATATGTTACCTCCTTAAGGCCGTATCTCTAAACTTAAAAAAAATATATAAAAAATTGGCACAGATAGTAAACAATCTATCAGATTTATCATACATATTCAAGTAAGATTTATATTGATGCTCACTGTGTTGTGGTCTCCCGAGCAACTCTTTGCAGGTGCTATGTGTCCTTGCAGGTGCTATGAGGCCAGTGTAGAGTTGTCGATATACTGGACTTGTTGATATCCTGGATCTGATGTTACCGCAGCATTTGAATGCAGTAGATTGACCTACATGATACTGCAAGCTGGCAGGAAAAGCTATGTTACTGACTCATATTTACTGAAGAGTATGTTTGTCTGAACCACTATTGCCCGTTCCAAATCAGGGATAACATACAAAACACGCTTTATGGGTTCTGTCTAAAGGGTTGTATGAGTGCAGGTACGCGTTGTGTTTATAGAGATGTATGTCTACAGTGTACATGCAGTACTGTGCCCTACATAGTAATTATAATAATAATGAGTATTTTTATAGCTCTGCTCCAAGTGCTTGCACGGTACATTATTATCCTGTATAACTCAAACTACCTGTGAGGCGCTACAAGGTTATACTCGGATAACTTATCCCACCAGGTACCCATTTTCTGCTGGGTGAACAGGGGCATGTTTGAACAAACTCACTTGCCTACGGTGAGACCACGTGTATTACATGTGTTTCGTTGCGGGGCAGAACTGAAGTCCTAGAAACTCTTAGCAGTAAAGCCGCAGAACTCTCGGTCACCAATCCAAACACTCTCAGCAGTAAAGCTGCAGAAAACTCGGTCACCAATCCAAACACTCTCAGCAGTAAAGCTGCAGAACACTCGGTCACCAATCCAAACACTCTCAGAACCCATCGCTGTTTAACGGGACCACATGTACCCGTGAAGATCAGGGTTAGTCATCGTACCCCGATGTTCATGCTATTGATCACTGGATTGTTTGGTCCAAACTCGATTTACAGACCGCCCTCCCTAGAGGTATCTGGTACGTCTACTGTGATATACGTCTAGAGTGTACAGTAAGTATCCTACCTACAGGTATGTGTTATGTCTACAGTGGTATGCTTACAGTATACCATCAGTAACCTTCTTACAGGTCTGTGTTGGTATCTACAGTGATAAATGCCTGCAGTGTATACCACCAATACCCTTCTAACAGGTATGTGTTGTTTCTATAGACACAGTCATACATGCCTGCAGTGTACCACAGTACCCATGTCTTAATATTGTGCTTGAACAATATCTAACCAAATTTACAAAAAGTGTATATCACTGAACATTAAGATATCGCGTCTGGACCAGACAATCTAGTGATCAAAAGCAATGACATCGATCTGTCCAATGACGTGTCACCGAGCCTGACCCCCTGATCCCCTTAGTCACCTCTTACGACCAGCATAGTCGCCTATTGTGGCAAACTTGGGCTGGAGAAGACCTATTCTATCCCGAACAAATATATCTTGAGATACATCTTGAAATGAGGTTTACCAATAAATCTTATCAAAGTATGTTTTACTTTAGAAAGTCTTCATGAAAGAATGATAATCAAGATCACACTGAGAAACACAAATTCCGATCAGAATGCCTTTATGCCTGCATGGGACGGTGAGGTAGCCTTGTGGTTGAAGCGTCTGCACGTCACACAAGCGCAGATGACCCGGGTTCGATTCCCCAAAGAGTTCAACGTATGAAGTTCATTATGGTGTCACCCGCCTCGATATTGTTGGAATATTGCTAAACGCGGCGTACAACCAAACTCACTCCCTCACCTTTAATGACTTAAGAGATTATATCTGACGCAAAATGTTTGTCTGAAATACATACACGGGTATACATATTCGGCATCTCATCTACATTTCTATAACATTCATAGCTATATCCCGATTTGAAATATTGGTAATCTATATGAATTCTGTCGAAGAGGGATATACCGGGATTCGATCTCAATGTTTTTAAAAATTTTAAACATGCTGGAGAATCACTCATCCGGGAAGCCAGCCAGTTACCTCCCTTGCCAAAAGTTAGTTTCTAAACAGGGCAATGTGAAAGTAGGGGAGATGGTCCCAGAGGAAGAGGATAAGATGTTCTACTGTGGTGCCGTTTTAGCTATAACCCTTTACAACGCAGTAATTATTTCTGACTCTGCCGGGATCATCGGGCGAAGGTGAATATACCAACCTATTCTTGACAGATTTTAACTGCTACCTAAACTTTGACTGTCTAGTTTCTAAACACGCAGTGTCGTAATTTGACGTAAATATTGTTGTAAATTACTAAATATGCTGATGTCAGCTCTTACTGTTTGCTTCTTTTGAGTGTTAAATTATGGTTTGGTTCCGTCTGGTAGTGGTCCGGTTAACTGAAATAATCAAAGATTTGTCGCAGTGACTTAATGCCCAAGTATTGAGCAACATTTTGTTATGAATTGAACATAATAGACAGTTTTGGAACACTTGTTTGCATTAACACTATATTTCGCCTGGTTTGTTTTGTCGGTGTCAGTAGATTCATACTTCATAAGCAGTACAAGTTTGATCCAAGTCATGACAGAATTTGTCTTTAAGACGCTATGAAATTTACATTCCTGACATATAGATGTGATATTTTCAAATTCATTTTTATGCATAAAAAAACCAAACGAAGAATGACAGTGGAAGCTGTCTATATCAGCCCTCATCGGGACTGAAGAAATAACCTGGTTTAGACAGCATGCTGGTGGTACAGTTTGTTTTATATTATTTCATTTACATTGTTTTATTGATCACCTGTATCAGTCGCTGCACATACTGACAATAAAAATCACATATTTTACATAATTTACAATCCTCATGAGTTACAATTTTCACAGATACCTTATACAAGTATACCCATACTGAACTCAGATTAAATTATCTTTTTAACCATGTGGATTCAATGCAGAATTAACTGGTGATAATACACATCCAGCTGACTCCACACCACATGCCAGATTAGACAACATGTTGGTTACTGTACATAAACATTTCACAGATCAAAAATTTTTCAAGTGTGCCTCATGGGTACTGTTGTGATAATTTAAGAGTGCCATTTCAATTTCAGGTGTGCCATAAGTTCATGGTCTTTTAAACTAAGATTCAATACATTACACAACTTGAAGTGAATGTTCAAGTTGATATTATAGTATAACATTACAGATTAATCCATGAGTTATAAAACAATGCTAGGTATGTATTTTTGTATATTTACTGACCTCAAATTTACTGACCTAAGACATTGATGATTAGCTGTCTGACCTGTGCACTTTTTCATTAGCCATTGTTCACGGTGTCACTCATGTCATCGGTTCCCAATTGCACAGATTGATGCTCATGCTGTTGATCACTGGATTGTCTGGACCAGACTCGATTATTTAACGACCGCCACCATATAGCTGGAATATTGCTGAGAGTGGCGAAATACAAAGCTCACTCCCTTGCTCATACTGTCACTATAAATCATGAAAAATAATAACAATGAAAACATACATTAATGCACTTTGGCAAACAAATCAAGTGTGCCATTAGGGCACACAGGTAAGAATTTAACTGTGCCCTTTCAATTTTATCCGTGACATCAGAGCAATGGCGCTAATAATTTCAATCCCTGCAATTATTCTTTCTGCTCATTTCATAATGAGATCTGGAATTGACGGCGGACGAATTACAGAGCTTGTAAATGATGATAAATGTACTAGCCAGGGACAGGACTGAGATTTTATGATGTTATGCCCTTGCTGGATTAGACAGCTGCGAGTTTGAACAGCTTTGACTGTACATGTTTTTCTTATATTTTTGTGTTATCATTTAGTGTCACATTTTGGGACTATATTTATGATTTTTTATATTCAAAGGAAATTTGAAAATGTTTGTTTAACCATACTGAATCACACTTGGTAATAGTTTGTGTTAATAAGAACACAGTGAGTATATAAAGCCATCTTTTCTTACAGTGGTCAGCAACGCGCATCATGAGTGTTGTGGTAAAGGAACGGTGTCCAGATTGTGGTAAGACTTTCAAGAACTTATCAAACCACAAAATCTGTCATAGCCGAGGTTCAGGGAAACATGCAGATAAATCTTTTATGGTCGAAAGGCAAGTGTGTCCTGATTGTGGTCGAGATTTTGTGAACCTAGCAAATCACAAAATATGTCATGGAAGAGGAACTGGAATCAGGCGTACATGGCAACTTGTGCCATCACCGATCGACTCTGATTATGGTCTTATGAATACACCACCCCCTACTACCGGACCTTCCTCCAGTGTGAGAAGGTCTCCTGCCCCTGAGCCCCAACCCTCCAACAGAGAGAGACAGACACCTGGCCGTCTGCCCCAACCCTCCAACAGAGAAAGACAGACACCTAACCGTCTGCCCTCTCCTGTACAAAGACAGGGACAAACACCAACCCCTATGCCTGCTTCTCCAAGCAGACAAACACCTTCCCCTACACCAGGTTCCTCCCAAACAGAGAGGTGGACATCACCCCCAATATTCCCTCCTTTACCCATAGAGATACCATTGTTACCCATCTGTGTCCCTCCCTCCTACACAGACAGACTGACACCACCTCCTACTCCCCCACCTTTGCACAGAGAGGGACCAACACCACTCTTCAACATCCCTCCCTCCTACACAGACAGACTGACACCACCTCCTACTCCCCCACCTTTGCACAGAGAGGGACCAACACCACTCTTCAACATCCCTCCCTCCCACAGAGATAGATTGACACCTTCCCCAACTGAACGTCTCTATCCGTCCATTCCAACATACCCCCATGAGGACGAGAATAATCATGACCAATCGCACCAGCAATGCAGGCAACCATGTCAACAACCCCAGCACCCTTTGAGGCAGTGGGAAAATCAGCAACGTGACCATGCCGACTATCGACCACACCTGCATGGTGCTTTCTCAGACTTGTTGGAAGGGCAACGGTAAGTTCTATGTTTAAACAATGTCATTCTGGTTAAGGTTCCTATAGCAAAGTCAAATAACTTTCCGAGCTACCTCCTCCGTAGATTTCACCCAAATGGTCAAAATTATGTCTTCAAACAGGCCTTAGAGAGTTTCTGAAGACTTAATGTCAAAATCAAAACAGTTCCACTAATGTGCTGCTTTAAAAGTAAAATAACACTAAAAAAATACCAGTAGTGGTCAGTGCAACTCATACATTTATACATGGTCAAGGAAATGATATTATCCATTGACGAACACTGTAAACATCTGCATTGGCTTTGGTTGAGGAGTTCAGTCACAATACAACTAAGACACTTGTTGCATTAATAATCCTGCAAGACGGAGAAACAATGGGGTGTAGTAAAGGTCACTAGACATGTTCAAATGTCTGACAATTAGCTGGTTGTCTTTTCTACAACTAACAACTTACTAATATGATGAAATACTTTAGACATTAGTATTGCAAAAATGAGTGATGACGAACAACTTCTTATTTCTAATGAGTACTCTGGCTGTGGCGAATGTTGGAACTTAGATCACATGTTTGTATGGATCATCTAATACAATTAGCCTTGGTAAATGGTTTGTGTTCTAATATCCAAAATCAGTTCCTAGCAACGTTTCACATCGGCCTTTCTGACATGTTCTACAAAGTTTGCAAACCCAAACCTGCAGAAATGAGGTCATATAAACACAGTGTTCTTAATCATCTGGATAGCATGGATGTCCCAGTTATCTATGGCACCACATTTAGTTGTAGAGTTATGTCCCCTTGGCAGGCAAGGAACTGGTGATCTTGGGTTTGAATTACAGTTCACATCCATTATCTCCATACATTGTCATTACCATGCTTTTCGTTTTTTGTTCATAATACACGATTATGTCTTCACTTTAATGTAGTATTCAACTTTAGGGTGATATTTGTATTACAGAAGTTGGCGTGGTGGCAACAGCTACAACGGTGATCTCAGTGATGAGGATGCTCTTGCTGTTGCTATTGCAGCAAGTCAGAACCTAGAGGGGGCAAATCTTGGAAGTTTATTCAGGTCAGTTTATTCTTATCCACAGAAGGATTGTTTTGTTTGTTGTTTAGTGCCACACTCCAATATTCCAGCTATATAGCTCTAACAGAGTAAAGGACAACACAAAGAGGCAGGATGTAATTTTAGTACTCGTTTAATGGCAACAGGTGTATGACAAGGCTTGGCTGACTGGGCAGGACCGCTGCTACTGACTGCTGTTCTGTCTCTGGTTGTGTCTCTTTGGCTGAACTGATTCGCCTCTCGTTTCAGTGTGGCCGTATTCCCTTATGGATCCTCCTGGTCAGTCTTTATGGCTGGGTGTAATGTGGCATTGATTACCAGCCGCTCTTGTGGCCTGTCATTTCTGTGTCTTAATTGATCACAAAGGACTTATAAATACAGGGGCTGTATACCCCTGTTTACCTGTCCATTCATGGTCTGGCCAGGGACTGACCCATGTTGATGGGCCATAAAGGATTCATAAGACCCTTTTTTACCCTGATATTCATGAATTAGAAACATTGTCTACAAAGGGCAAGCAGGACTATGAAAAGTGTCTATAATTTTTGGTTTTATTCTCTCTCTTTGACTTGACGAACGAGTGGAAACGAAAAAACCCTGTGAACCTATCTTGGCCTTTAGTCCAAGCACCTGTCATCCATGTTACCCTCCTCCTTGGACCTCTTACTGTTATCTCGTGAGTGGCATAAGTCATGCTCCCCTGCCTAGTCACATGACCATTCTCTTGTGATCATTCTCCCTCTGGTCATTGATCAGTGCAGACTTAGGAGACTCTATGAGAAGACTCTGTCAGGAGACTATGAGAAGACTCTATGAGAAGACTCTATCAGGAGACTCTGTGAGAAGACTGTATCAGAAGACTCTATCAGGAGAGCATGGCCCATCAAGTAGCAAGGGAGATCCCACATGCCATCATCGGAACCAAGGGATGATTTTGTGGACACTTCTTCAGACTCCTGCTTGCTAGAGAATCTTCACATTTTTTGGGTGAATGAAGATGGAGATTTATGGTACTGATCATCTATGTCTTCAAGACTTGTGGTCATAGATAGATATGATGGACCAGAGAGGAACTTCGGCTGCATCAGATCTACATTCAAAGTTGTCACAAGAACCTTCACCATCAGATGCGATGAACCTACCTATCAGTGATCCTATGGTACTTTAATCAGTTTGTCTATATCATATCAGTGCCCTGTGATGGGATGAATCTTTCACCACCTGTACCATCGATCGTTTCAGTGGTTTTGGTAGTGCCAGTGAAACCTCCAGTTACTTTCGTCAGACATCAACAATTGACTAGCCATCATTCATAAAGAATCCAATTGCTATCAAAATGCAGGAGTTCTCACCATTCCTCATCATCAAGGTTGCATTCGAAGGGATTTTCAGAGAAATCCAGTTCCAGGGTTTCTGTGGACCTTATGCAACTTCAGAAAACCCAGTTGCAGAAAGCTCTTTGTCAACGTAAGTCACCAACTTCACTCCATGTAACTGACTTGAGGGAGACTTTTTGTCTCCAAAGAGGACGTAAGTCATCCCATGGAAGCTGCCATCCAGAGTGTTTGTGCCCACCATAGGGATGTAGGATCAGTGTTATGATCTGTGATGCATAACATTTGAGGGTGTAGGTACCCTAGTGCCTGTTGTTGGTAGCATAAATGCTGACAAATATATTGATACACTGGATTCCAGTTTGTGGCATGCTATTGCAAGACACTTTTTACAAAACATTTGTGTCTTCCAAAATGACAATGCTCCTGTTCATTGGACCCACAGAGTGAAAGATTATGTCAAAGAAATTAAATTTCTTATCATGGCTAGAACACTTATGGACCCAAATATCAATGAGAATGTTTGGCTAAAATTGAAACATTGGTTTCAGAACACCAAAAAAGTCATTACTACATTACTACAGCTGATGAACTTTTTGACAAATTCCATACCACATGGCAAAACATTTCCACAGATTATGTGCAAAGTCTGTATTTGACAATACCAGTCCATATTATGGAAGTAAGAAAGATGAAAGGACTTTTACCAAATATTAAAGATCAGTCTTTATAATGAACCCCTCATATTAATCTTTGACTTTGCAGTTGCCAATGTAAACATTACAAATTGAAAAAAAATAACCGTAAGACATCGAGATGTCCAGGAAGGAGGACAACATGAAGGGTGGGTGTTTGGACTGGTGGCCGAGATAAGCTCACAAGTTTTTTCGTTAGGCCTCATTTGTTGAATTAAAGAAAGAGGGTACCGTGCATGAGATATAAGTATATGGATGTACACTTTATGGTTAAAATTTTTGGTCTTGTCCTGGTGGTACTTTCCACTGACTTGTCGTTGAATGTTATCGTGGGGTTTGTGGCACAACAGATGGCCTTTGAGCTTGAAGATCCGCTGCATGTACACTTGTATTCAAGTTGTGTAGTATCATCCCTATATCAAGTTGTGTTTATGGTGTAGGACATGTTTATGGCTACAGAAACAGATTGGAATACAGAAGAACGAATACATTCTGCCGTGTTTGAAATCAACTTTTGGTGATGTTTTGGGTTAGGGTAAGGTTTAGGATTTAAGGTTTAGGTTAGGGTAAGGTTGAGGTTAGGGTTTAGGTGACATGACACTAAACAGTATGATTAGTAGATATATTCTGTAGACATACCGAGAAACTCTGCATGTATTCTGCAAAAAGTTGTCTTCTTTTCTGATAACAAGATATAAAGATTTTATTGCTACAGAGATGAACAGGATATCAGTGCGGTACCTACTGGCTCACAACGTCTTGTCAATGAACACCTTAGTCAATGTAGGGAGTTTGGAGCCAACCGGATCTCCATCAACAGAGACAGTGTCTGGTCCAGCAGTATGGCCTTCTTCAAGGATGTTCATATATCAAACACGGCTAAACAGTTAATGGTATGTACAGATCGGCATGTCACATGTTCAAACGGTGATTATTGAATCAAACTTTTTGACATCATTTTAACAATTCTGCTACTGTACAGACCACGATACAACTGAAACACTGTTATAAATGGCTATGAGAACAACTCACTTTTTTTCGTACTGTAATGCTCAGATATATTCCAGCTGTATATCAATGTAAATAACTGAATCTAGACCAGACAACCCAGTGATCAATGCCATGAACATCACTATACACAACTGTGAGATGATGACATGTGACAACAAAGCCAGCCATCCTGGACACACTATCCTGTTAGTCGCCTTTTACGCCAAGCATGGTTTTCTGAACACCAATTCTTTATGGGTCACTCTTGCCATACCATTTGTAATCAATACACGATGACTCTTTATGTGCAGGGCAGTGGGGTAGCCTAGTGGTTAAAGTTTTGGCTTGTAACGCTGGGTTTGAATCACCACATTGACACAATATGTGAAGCCCATTTCTGTTGTTCCCAGCAATGTTTTTGCTTGAATATTGCTAAAAGTGGCATAAAACCAAACACAGTCGATCTGTCTTAATGTGCCTTTCAGGATCGCATGGTTTTGTTACGTGTATTCATCTCAAGTTAAGGTACAATTAGGGGCCATGTTGGGTCGTCCCTTTTACAATTGCGCATCCCACTTTCCATTTCTAAAACTTGTACAAAGTGTATTCTACATGACTGTTGTTGCTGGTGGAAATCAAGTGTACAAATAAACCCATTCCATGGATTGAAATTTATTTAATTTTTTTTTTCCAAAAATGGGCACTGTCATAATCATTTTAATTTGAGTGTGCCATTTCAATTTCAGGTATGCCATAAATTCATGGTTAATTAAACAGAAATTCAAAACATTACATGACTTGAAGTGAATGTAAAAGTTATACTTCATGAGTAATAACACAATGCTAGGTATGTAGCATACTCATACTTGACATTGATGAGTAGCTGGCAGTCTGACCTGTACACTTTATCATTAGTCATTGTTCATAGTGTCACTTTAAATCATAACAGATAATAACAGTTAAAAGGTACTTCAAGGCACTTTCGGAAACAAATCAAGTATCATGAGGGCATGCATGTAAGAATTTAACCGTGCCATTCAATCTTGGCCATGCCGTATGTACGGTGGCACTAATAATTTCGATGCCTGCATTCACTTACTTATTGACTGTCTAAGTAGGTGTCCCCTGGAGTTAAAAATCAATAATGAATAAATCCCTTGTAAGAAATCTCCTGATGTCGAAGACCTTGGTTTAATTCTGGTGACCCTGCTGTGGTATTTAAAGAATACTGCAAAAATGGGTGTAAAACTAAACTCACAAACACTGTCACCTGCGAAGTCAACATCGATTTATTCCTCATATGGTAGGTGGCTTTCACTGATTCTGAGGATAGACGCGAGGAAGGCATTGACACAGGGGGACCACGTCGAGAGTATCTACGTCTGCTGCTGGAGTCCATCGTTGCTGACAGCAAGATGCTTAACGGTCAGTAATCAGTATGATTTGCTATTTTTGTTGGTCAATGTTGGTTGATTGTTGTTTAACACCGCACTCAACAATATTCCAACTATATGGCGGCGGTCTGTAAATAATGGAGTCTGGACCTAATTAACAAAATGAGCATTGATTTACTGGGATACAATGACGTGTCAACCAATTCAGCAAGTCTTGACAACCTGACCTAGTTAGTCAAACATGGGTTGCTGAAGACCAGGGCCCCGTTTCACAAAACTCTCGTAAGCCTAAGATCTCATAAGTTTTCTCGTAGCATTTGCACCTCCTATGTTACAGTATGCCAGGTACAAGAGCTACGAGAAAAGTTACGAGATCTTAGGCTTGCGAGAGTTTTGTGAAAGGGACCCCTGCTCTTACATGGATCCTCACAGAATTGTGTAACGCCACACTGAGCAGTATTCAAGCTATATTGCTGTGATCTGTAAATAATCGAGTGTGGACCAGAGAATCCATTCAACAATCTATGCAAATGGGATACTATGACATTCTCATGATAAACGTGGTTTGCTGAAGACCAAGTCGAACCCAGATCGAATGTTCTCAGTTTGAGTGGTTTGCAGGTGGCTTATGGTTTGAGGGTTTCCTTGTCATTCAGGTTCTAGTCCTCACACAGGTGTAAAATATGAAAAACTTGTTTCTTGTCCCAGGACGTGTTACATGTTAATTGTTACATGTTACAGAAAGCAGCGTAAAACTACATTCACTCATTCATTTATTTTTTGACCCGTGAAAATCCGGGGTAGAAGAAGCCCTCCGCAACCCATGCTTGCCATAAAACGCAACTATGCTTGTCGTAAGAGGCGACTAATGGGATCAGGTGGTCATACTCGCTGACTTGGTTGGCACATGTCATCGGTTCACAATTGTGCAGATTGATGCTCATGCTGTTGATCACTGAATTGTCTGGTCCAAACTTGATTATTTACAGACCGCCGCCATATTGCTGGAATATTGCTCAGTGCGGTATAAGACTTAATACACTCACTCACTCACTCACTCACTCACTCACTCACTCACTCACTCACTCACTTTGTATATTTCAACAGGGGACAGAAACCAAGGATTATTGATTCGGGCCAACATATCTGCATATTCAAAGAAGCACTTCCGGGTCTTGGGGGTCATGCTGGCCACTATAATTGCTCAAGGTGGACAGTCTCCCACCATATTTGCACCTCCTGTTGTTGATGCTATACTGGATAATGATGAGCTGCCGTCTGTGGATTACGTGCCTGACACACGAACAAGAGAATCTTTAAAAAGGGTAAATAACTGCCGAAAGTGTTACCATTGTCAGATGTTTTGATTGGTTTGACACTCATGAAGTATACCTATAATGTTCAAAAGATAAATTATTTGATGCCAATAAAAAAGAATTTTTGGAAATTTAATACATGTTGGCGTGAACTGAGTAGTATTCAGATCACCAGCTTGTTGCTAGTCACCAGCCAGGCCAACAGGAACACAGAACAAGCCAAAATTAACATAGGGTATAACAGGTATACATGTTTCTGTACATAGACATATTTTGTAACAACTGGATACATATTTTCTGTCCCTGTTTCTGGACCTGTTTATCTCTGAATGGAAGACGCAAACATGTTTTTTACCACCTTAAAGTCATCCAGAATGTGCAGCTGACAATTTACAGAATATTTGGGGCTGTATTCATTTTCGGGAACAATTTAATTAACAAATTAATTGTTATATGCCTCAAGGAGAATTCAGGTAATAGTCCTACGAGTATTGTATTCTTGTGTTTGTCAGGGTGGTCAGGTAGCCTGGTAGTCAAAGCGGGTTTGATACCCACATGGGTACTATGTTTGAAGCCCATTTATGACATCCCGTGCCACATTATTGCTGAAATATTTCTAAAAACAGCATAAAACTAAACTCACTCTTGTGTTTGACCCAGGTGTCAGAGGCTCGAGACATGACAGAGCTAGAGGAGGCTCTAGAGGAGTGTGACTGGAGATATGACCTGGACGGTATCCCCCCTGTTGTTACCATGGATAGTAGAGATGAGTTCCTCAGAGGATGTGTCCAGTATTTAGTCATTCTGCAGAGCAAACCAATGCTTGACCAGATGATTGAAGGCCTGCGTCACTGTGGGGTGAGTTCCTCTTACTTCTGAGACATCACAGTTTCAGGTAGTATCACCCATAAGACTACCTCACCCACAAGAATACCTCACCTGACCACATGCTGCAGGTTAAGAGACAAAAACTGGGTGGGCCTCAGGTGATTGTAATCCAACATGTGGTATTGTCAGGGAACTATTTTCTCCTGGAAGTTGTAATGCTCAGTGAATTCCAAAAGTTCTTTTCATCTATGGAATGGGTTTTTATTTTGTTGAGTAGTATAGGGAATGATAGTCCGAAAACACTTTTCAAAAACCCCTCTAAAAAGCCTCATTTACTAAATGAGGCTTTGGTGGGACCATTAGCTCTTGCTATTATTGCCCCTACTACAAAGCCACGCCATCACGTTTACCGTGACTTGGCAGGCGGTAACACTGTGCCGTACGGTACGATCAATAATTCTTCTCTTACAAACCCCCTACCCGGCCCATCCCTCAAGTAGTACAAGTTAGGTTCGTCGGCTTTCATATCCACTTTATCTATGTTGTAAGTTTTGACTGACCATATAGGATCGGTGGCTCGCTTACGGCTATGTTATGTTTATATCAATGAAACAGTTTAACGTGAACCGCCTATGATCTCTTTGGTGTTCGTAATAAAGGCTTGTTGGGCTTTTTGTATCCCCTGTTCTATGTACTTTTTTTTCTCATCCTCGCTGATAGCAGACTTACGAGACTTGGACCGAATATCTTGTTTCATTCCATTATATTTTGTGAGTTCAGATAGGATTGAACGAAACTCCTCTTCTGAGATCTTACTGTCAGAGAGTGCCGTGGAAATTCGCTCACTCACTGTGTTCAGCTTTGCTTCGGCCAGAACCCTAATCTCGTCGTGTTTCAATGCCTTACGATGCAGTCTGTGTGATACCAACTTAAGCGTCAACCCTAACACCCCCGCTATCCCAGCTGTTATTTCAAAACCTAGCACTATAGGTGCAGCCACGATGGTGGTTAACAACCCAACGCCTGCCGCCCCTAGTCCCATGCTGGTTGTAATAAGGATAGTGTCAGCCCCGTCTACGATATTGAAAGCTCTATTATATTTTTTACATAGTGCTTTCCGCGTGTCACGGTCTTGTTCTAGTTGGCGTTTCACATCACATAACTGCCTCAAACGGAACCCATCTACGGTTTCCAGCGTCTTCGCTACTTCCTCTATGACTGGGTACAGACCCATCCTATAATATATATTTTGAAAGATTTTTTAATTGGGTTTCAATTAAAAGTCTATCAATGAATTTGAAGTCTACAAGTTCTAGACCACTAGTCAGGGAAATAGGTGAGAGGTAAATAAAATCTCTTGTTGTAACATAAACCCCACTGAGGTTTATTAAGTAGTTTATAGGACCCCGTGGGTATCCTGTTGTATAACAATACGACAATATTGGTTTATGTGTTCTTTAGCCCAGTGTATTGACACCCCGGGTAAAATTTGGTGTGATATTGGGAGGGTTCTATAGAAAGACGTAAAGAAGACTTCTATGATGAGGGTGGAAGGGGAAGATATTCTATCAAGATCACTACTAAATTTTAATTTATTGTCTGGATGAGCCCTTAACCCATTTTTTTCGTAACTAATAGATTCTGTGTTTACTAATGTATTCTCCGGAATGAAATCCCCGGGCCAGATACCGTTGTTCCTAATCTTAGAGATATACCCATTATTTAATATCATATTAGGTGAGGTGGGTGTTAAGTTGATCAGCCATTTAGGTTTTTTAAAATCTGGTAACGGCACCCGTCTGTACACGTTGTCTTTGAAGTGTAGGATGTAGAATTCATCTTCCTCACCAGGCTGATCGAACCCCTCTGTATCTCCCAGGTCGTTAAGTGTAGTGTTGGGATGATGACTGGTCATTATTATACTATTATGATATAATTTCCAACTGGTTTTCTGATAATAATTCAGGGGTTAACTTGATACCCATGAAGTGTATGTTGTCAGGCAGGAAGATATTGATTAGTGATATCTTGTTTTCCACGATCACGTTGACCCCCTGCAGACTGGTCTTGGAGTCGACACCCACCCGCACGTAAACGTTGCAAACTTGATACTGGTGTCGTTTCACCCACCCGAGTTTGATCCCCTTCACGATCTCGACATCATTCACCGATGGTTCCCCTAGGTAGACTTTGATGAATAGTGTTGAGTTTGCTGGTAGACTCTCTAGTATCTTGACCACGCCTTCGAATTCAGACACCAACTGCAATTTCACGTTTTGTATGGCTGGTTTACTCGATAGCATGTGGGCTGCTATAGTGTTGACTGGGCTGACGACTATGCTACGTCTCTGAGTTGGGACGTAAGCCACGAGCAGGGTTCCATTGTTCACGACTTTGTTTAGGTGGTTGTCTTTGTTATCCGTGAACACGTAAGGGGAGACGAGTCTAATATTGAGAAACCATTTGTTATCGGGTAACAACACCCACTTATCATCTTCGGTGAAGACGAGCATATATGGTTTGTTTTTGACGACGGTAGTGCTCTCAACATCGTCTAAGTCGAACAGTTTACCTCCGAATGATGGGTATATTCTCCAGTTGTCATCACCGGTGTTGACGAGGGCGTACTTAGTGTTGGCTGTTGCTCCTGTGGTATCTATCATATCACTTAGGGCTCCACCGGAGGGGATTTCAACGCGTTTGTAAATGTTGTTTTTCAGTTGCAAGGCGTACGTTTTACCATCTATTCCGGAAGCGTCGAAACCGCGTGTGTCTCCGAGGTCGGAGATCCCGATATTGACGCATTTTTTCACTCCGGGCCCTTGTGCGCTGGTCATGTTACGTGAAGCGTTAAGCTGAGGTATCCTATATTTACAGGATTATGATTTATATCTAACACCGATATTGTCAGCTCAGGTATGTTGCCCTGGGTTAATCTCTTATACTGCCGTGGTGAAAATGACTCGGTTCTACCGTCGTTGAATTTCTCAGTTTTCACCGGCACTGCTCTCAGTATAGTGGAAGGGTGGCCTCCTTGAATGTTATACGTTGTGCTCACCTGACCGAGATGAATGTATAGCTCTCGGTACGGTACTAGTTCGGGTAACTTCGTGCCTGTGACGGTTGTTGTTGGTTTTATCTCGTCAGGAGACATACCGAGTATCCTCGCTAATGGTCGGCCGAGCCTCAAGGAGGTTCTTCCGTTGTTGATTAACACCACTGTGCCGTTTGAGTCGTTCATCTTGAGTTCGGCTCCCAGGGGTTTGAAGACCTCGTCGTTTAGCGAGCACACGCTGTAGTAGCCGTCAGTTATTTGACTGCGAGTTCCACTGACGAACAGCTTATTGTTGCTGATATTAATGTTAGTCCATTGCGGTAGGTAGGTGATATCGCAGAGTGCGACTTCGAGTTGACCTGACGTGTTATCGATCGCGTGCGTCAGCTGAACGGCCTCACCGCTAGTTATTCCTGGAAGTGTTATGTACATATTATAATATATAAATTATATAATATAATATGGATTTAGCACACTTGAAAATCGTGGTGAATGCAGATGGTACGGGGTTTAAAACAACCTTTATTGATATCTTTGAAAAGTATGTCGTGTCCGTTAATAACGCGCAGGCGGTGGTAAACTGGAATCAAAACCCAATGCAGTTTTGGCAGAACCAACTCAACTTTGCTGTGTGGTGTGTGACAACAGGGTCGGGTGTGAAACCAGACTATGGTATAGACGAACTGAGTAAGGCGGTTATTTTGTTTCATATTTATTATCAAACGAGACGAATATTGAAGGAAATAAGTGCTCCTCTTCCCCAAGATAAAGCGTGGAGTATGACGAATAACCCCTATGATAGACGCGCTTATGAACGTATTTGTGGGGAGTTTGAGATTCCAACGAATAAAGACTTTCGCCTTCCTGGTGTGAACCATGGTCTCGGTATAGTTCTCGTGTACTTCTACAGGTCCGGAAAATATTATGCCGGTTCTAAAGATGGTTCATACAACCCAAACCGGCATACATTTACAGGCCCCACAACGAATGAAAAGATCCATGTCAGCTGTATAAAGCAAACCAGTCCTGATGCAGCCACAGCCTGGACTAAAATGATCTCAAAAACATCGAAAGGATTCACTCGTGCTGGTACAATACGCTTGAACGATTCGATTCGAACGTACGTGTGGGCGCTGTTGGGTGCGCAGTCGATGACGCGTTCTAACATCCTCGGTAAGGGAACTGCTTACGACGCCCAGACACAATTCGTTTCCAACGTTGAGGATGCTATCAATTCTCCAGTTGATCTCCCGAGGGCCATCGACCGTTACCAAAACGTGTTAGAATACGCCAGATCGAAAGTCAATTACGTGTTCGGCGTGGGGTTGTACATGGCTCCGAGTGATATGCAACTGAGAATAAAAAAAGTGGTGGGTTATAACAACAAAATAGTTATAGCCACGGCGGACCAAAAATTGGGTATCAACCCCGATATTAACACCCCACATATCCCACACATCCCACCACGTGAAAAGGGTATAGTGGCGCCACCTCCGGAGCCTAAAATTCATGTGGAGGTACCCCCCACACACTCTCATATTCAGGCTCAGCAGCATATTGATAATAAAACAGCCTTAGTGATTGGTGGGGTAACTTTGGGACTTATTTGGTTAAAGATTTCTTAGCCGCTACGTACACCAGACCCGCCACGGCGACGATGGCTGCCCACAGGTTTTGACTGAGCCACATGGCAGTTTTAGACAGAGCGCTCAACAACCACGAGACGATGCTACCCAGTATGCCGGGAAGGGCTTCGGCGGCTTTACCAGCCAGTTTAGCTAGGCCTTCCCCGAGTTTTTTAATCCAGTCTTTAACACCCCCACCACCACTTGGAGTTCCGCCGCCGGCACTTGGGGGTGTGGGGGCACCCCCCACCAGTGACACCACCAGGGTTGATATAATGAAACCCAATGCAGTCAGAATGCTGGCGATGGTGATCCCTTGCTCCCGGAACAATATCCGAATCCTGTCTGCTAACGTGGTGTCTCGGTGGAGGACTTGATTGATGGTTTCCCGTATACGGCTGACCTGGGATCTAAGCTTTTCTTTGTAGCCGGACGCTGTCTCCAACCAGGTCTGCCTTTCATCTTCCAAATTACGTATTCGTTCCTCAATGGTGGCTTTCATAGACTCGTCCTCAGTTTCACCGAGTTTTTTCTTTTCATAGGCGATGTGGTCGTCTATCTCACTCATTTTGGCTGTGCTTTTCCAGAGCTGACCACGAATGGTTTGCATCAACAGATCCAACCCCCTCAGTTCCCGAACGGTAAATTCGAGCCCCGGGAAGGGTTCGTTCTCGTAGTCGGCCAACATCTTTTTAATATCATAAGTCATGTTTTGATCTGATGTGGCGTCCCTGATACCTTCCAGACCTTGAACTAACTTCGGAGGATACTGCTTAGGTCGCGCGCCACCGTAATCTATGAAACCTAGTTCATCTTGGACCAACTGACTTCCATGTTTACCAGCTAATGTTGATAAAGCAAGCGGTTCTCTAGTGCGTTTATTCATGAGATCGATCTCCGGGCGAGACTTCAAACGCAGCGTGCCATTGCTGAGGGTAAAATCGGAATAGTTCCTTCCCAACGGCTTGAGTTTGGATTTATTTTCAACTGCGTTGTAATAATCATCGACGGCGTCCTTAAGGAGCTCGTCACCTTGCGAGAATGAGGTCTCCTGGTCATCATTGAATGCCTGGGCACTATCGTCCCACATATCATCTATAGGTATGTCTTCATCCATTAGTATTAAAAATATATTTCTTTTATATAACAATGTACGGTAGAAAATTAGATCCTTTCAGAAGATTGAGAGAGCCATTAGGTGCCAGAGCCGTGCGACAGTCGGTGACCATCACCAACAATCCCAGCAAGATAGACCAGAACCAAACTCTGCTGGTTAGATTTCCAAACCTTGGTGAGAATGACCTCATTGTACCAGGCACTGTTCGACTGGCGTTCAATATCACGTTGACCTCCGACAACGACAAACGCGAGCTAGTGCGGAACGTGGGTCGAGCTATCATCAAGAAAACGACCGTCAAGATCAGCGGTAACGAGGTACTGAGCATCGACGACAGCGACGTGTTTCACTGCTACAAGGATCTCTGGAAAAGCGAGAGAGAACGAGTCAACGATGTGTACCAGGGTATCAGCAAATCAACCCGGGCGCGCATAGGATACGTCTTCACGCAAGACCAACAAGACAAGCTATCGGACGGTGAAAAGGCTATCGCTCTAGCATACGGGAATCGATTCTGCGTGCCGCTCGACTTCGAGTTGCTCACGGGACACGCGCCGTTTTACCAGGCCGCGCTGGGTGATAGGCTCGAATACGAGCTCACGTTTAACGACTATAGCAAAGTAGTGCGTACACCGAACGGTGATGAGGCCAGTTATGCCATAGACAACATCTCTCTGGAGTTCGACATGGTCACTAGCCCGGAGCTGGCAAGGCAGGTTCGAAGTCAGTACTCTGGGAAGATGGCCATCCTGTACGATCGTGTACTGAGGCATAGATCAGTCGTGCGAGATAAGAGCGACACTGTATGGAATATCAACCTGAACGTGCCGGCGCGATCGATGAAAGGTATCCTGGTCGTCCCCGTGGAGGATTACGATCCATTCCGGAGGGACAGCGAGAAGTTTTTCAACCCCGAGATTGAAAAGGTGGAAGTTACCATCGAGGGCGTGCCCAACCAGCTGTTCAGTCATGGTATGAGGCCACACCAGCAGTGGGATGAGATAAAAAAGCTACCAGTGGGGGATTACATAACAAAGGACCTGGACCTCGGCTCCGTGCAGATCGGTGAATACCTGACCACCAAGTACGCCTTATGGTTGGACATGCGATCCACGGATGATGATAAACTGCACGGTAGCGGACGTCGTATAGATAACGGCAGCGAAGGGATAACCATCCAGATTACTAAGAAGGCTCAAACCGCTGGTAAGTTGAAATTATATCTGTACGTTATTATGGACGCGCAACTTAATATAGACAATGGGAGATTCGTGCAAGCCATCTACTAGTGGGGGAGACCCCCACACCCCCCGAGGGTACCCCCCACTACCCACTGACCCACACTGCGCTATCATATGCGGGCAGACTGGCTGTGGGAAGACCGTTTTCGTGTTGGATATGTTGGAGGGTTACTACAAGGATGTGTTCGATAACATCGTTATCATGTGCCCTACTCTGAGCATGAATAAAACGTACGCGCGACCTTGGGTGATGACGGACCCGGACGTACACAAAATCGACCCTGGAACACGCCTGCAGGACTGGTTGAAAGCTCTTCACGAGAAATTTAAAGGGGAACCGACGCTGTTTATACTGGACGACTGCAGCGCTAATCGCGAGATAACAAAAAAGAGAGACATGCTATCGTACCTGGCCTTCTCCGGCCGTCATGCAAATCACAGCGTCTGGGTGCTAACGCAGAAGTTCAACTCGGTGTTGAAAGACCTCAGGGAGCAGACGCGATGGGTGGCCTTATTTCACTGTAAGGACAGGGATTCGTTCGAGGAGTGTTTGAGAGAGAACGATGTGATGAGTAAATTAGAACGGGAACGGGTGAAGAAACAGCTCGCTGAAACTAAACACGCTAAGCTCGTTCTAAAGACCGACCAACCAGTAGCATATATAGTTTGCTAAGCAAAGCTAAGTAAAAGCTAAGCAAAGCTAAGCAAATGCTAAGCATAGCTATGATATTTGAAGTATTTGTCGTGTGCAACTTAACCTTCATTTCTCTGTGTTTTGTTTGTATCGGGTATTATATAGTTAAAACTAAATCTTACTTGTTATATTATAAGATGGAGTGTGAGGAATTGCTCGAACAATTGTCGCCCGCAGGCCCCACTGATGACAAGCGAGAGAAACTGGTGGCGTTGGCTGTTGGCGGCAAAGCCAAACATTACTTTGGAGACTACACTCCGGATAAAATTAACAAAATGTCAGCCGAAGAAATCGATAAGCTGTACGCTAGATACGAGTCCCGGCTCGGAGCAGAAATGACAAAAACAATAGGATCGGCTATGACCCAGATATACACCGGTATTGTATCACAATTCCTTCCCATTCCACCAGAGCGCCGACTTTACCTGTGGGAAGACCTCGAGAAAGACCCTTTTATCGAACACGCCGTGAGCTCTATCAGCTGCGGGCTGTACCACAAATATGGTATGTTGTTGGCTCCAGTGACGGCGGCGATTATCACAGCAAAACATTGCCAATTTGAGAGAAAGAATAATAATAATAGTATAGATGGATGCTGCACAGGAGGAGACCCCAGTGAGTCCCGAGGTGACGGAACCAGTGAGTCCCGAGGTGATACCCCCAACAGTAACCAGACAGAAGAATCCTAAGAGAGTAGCTGCCGGTAAAAAAAGGTGGTGTAACCAACATAAAGTGACTAACCCAACCCGACTGTTGTTGGCTGTAGGCGTAACTGCTGCCGTGGTTATAACATGGTTATACACCTCCCACAGTGAGCCACCACCCAACAGTGAGGTAACCCCCAACAGTGGGGGTATGGGGGTATCCCCCATGGTAGACCCGCATATCATGTTATAATTTAAAATATTTTATATCATATACATAATGTCTGAGGGGAAAACGTTCGTCAACGACGCATACCACGCCACAGTGGTAGCTAGCCTAGCCGTAGGGTACGCTCGGTTGACTAAAATGGTGCTTAAACAACCAACTATCAAGCTAGATTTCAACCTGCAGGATATGGGTATGCTCATAATGAATCTTGGTATGGCGATGGCCACAAAAGACATCCTAGTAAAACAAGGAATAATACCTGATAATATAATGAAATAAATATAGGGATGGCCACGATAGCTATGATGGTCGGTGGGGCGTTAGTGAATGCCCTGGCATTTTCCGGGAGTAATTACCTCTTCTCGAAACTACGAGATGATCACGCGGCTGAAATACAGGAAGAAAGGAAGCGACACGATCTCGCTACTGAGAAATTACAAAGAGCACAGGCCGAGTACGCTAAAAAACGCCTCCAGAGGATTGATTTTATTAACGAACAACTCAAGCGTGAAAACCATGCCATTAAAACATTCTACGATGTCGATGAAGCAATGAAAGAATACTACATACTAACTGGTAAACGATTGGAAGCGCTCAATAAACCCACACTCGCTCAGTACTACACACCATCCAAGGGACAAATGAATCGTGAACTGGGCTTCATAGTGTTGGGTATAGCAGCTACTGCGTTGGTTGCTAAGCAATTAAACTAAAATACCTATATAAGTAAACATGAGACCCGCTCCATACCGATGCGAATATATACTTATGGGGAAGACCGAGGCCTGTGGTAGGAAATGCAGGAATCAGGGGTTCTGTTGTTTCCATATGGGAAGTCCTAACTACACATGTTCTGTGTGTGGTATCGGGGTTAAAGGACACTACTGTTTATGTAAAGCTCACGGAGCGAACGTAGTCAGACATCAACTCATATACGAGAATAAAAAAGGCTACATAAAAGAACGTAGGCGACTGCTCAAGATAGACTCCAATTAGAGATTATACACACCTACGTATAGCTATGTCTGTGGAAAACATATTCAAATATGAACTGGCTTTATGGGGCAGCTTCAGATTTAAGATAATAGTGGACGTGGTATGGATTAAAGAGGGTGTTAAGTATACTCACCCCTTCGAATGGGAGCGGGATATCGCGTCTCAATACCATATAGAACGTTTTTCGAGTATAAGTGAATACAAGGAATACTATAACCAAGGTGAGTACTGGATTGAAACAGCCACACTATATATTTTACCAGGTACGTGGGACGATTTGACAGAATGTCTAGAATTGTACCCGGCCACCAGAAAATATTTTTTAAGAGTTACTGCCGACCAATTAGACATTGATTCTCTTAGGTGTAAACACTATGGCTACTGTGCGCGAGCTCAAGCGGGCCGCAAAGCAGAGAGGTGTTATCGGGTATTCTAGAATGCGGAAGCCAGCATTGTTGAGATTACTAGGTTTAGAAGTCCCTCCTACGGTAAAACAGTTAAAAGCTCAAGCGAAACAGCTTGGATACACGGGTTATTCAAAACTGGGGAAAGCCGGATTAACCGCATTGTTATCACATGCCCCAGTAGCACGTCCAACTGTAAAACAACTGAAAGCCGAGGCACACGATTTGGGTTTAGGCGGGTATTCTCGTATGAGAAAACCACAGCTTGTAGAATTATTACGACAGAATAGAGCTATTGACCTACAGTTTGTGCGCACTGAGCACGCCGTAGGCAATTATTTGAGAGGTTGGCGCATGCACATTGATAGAAACATAGACATTACAGATATTAAGCCTCTGATAGCTGATAAGGTCAACCAGGAACTAAATAACCTAGGAAGTATCAAGTTTCAGATCACAGAGAAAATGTCGCTCGATAAGCAGGTTGGGAGTACCACTGAGTATATTCAACCTTACTTCCGAGGTAAACAAGAGGTCGTCACACATGCAGAGACCATTGACACATCAATCGATAATAGTTTTCAGCAGATACGAGAATACCTAGAACGCTACACGCACATGGGGTCCGGGTGGGTTGTAGATAAAATCGATAATGTCTATCTAGATATAGCTAAATACGTGCCGTTCAGAGGTGGGTCATACCTAGCCTTGCCTCCCTACTATAAGAACAAACAAGCCATAGTAAACGTTAAGAATAGAGGAAACGATTGCTTGAGGTTATCTATCAGGTCAGCCTTATTTCCAGCTGCCACTAATCCGAACAGGCCTTCTAATTATCCACAGGACGATGGGCTCAACTGGGATGGTATAGATGAACCCACCCCAATATCCCAGATCACTAAAGTAGAAAAACAGAATAATCTGGCTATAAATGTCTTTGGACACGAAGGTAATACAACAATAATACACAGGGTCAGCCCGGTGAAGGATTGTCAAGTTATTAATTTATTCATGATTCAAAAAGGTGAAACGTATCACTACACGTGGATAAAACATCTCAGCCGGTTGTTGCACGACCAGTCGAAACACGTTGGGGAAAAACACTTTTGTGTACGATGCCTACACTGTTTCAGTCGGGCCGATTTATTAGAATCCCACCTGGAGGATTGCCAAGGTGTTGGGCAGACGGCCATACGAGTCGACATGCCTAAGGAAGGTGAAAATATCCTAAAATTCGACAATCACAAGAACCAAATGTCTGTGCCTTATATAATATACGCCGACTTCGAAGCCTTAGTGGTTGGGGAATCATCCACTAGTGGGAGTTTCACACACAAAACACAAGAGCATAAAGCCTGTTCGTTTGGATACATTGTCGTCCGTTGTGACGGGGAAACGAAAGCTCCGGTAGTGTATAGGGGTCCTGACGCGGCTGAAAGGTTTCTAAAGTGCTTGCAGGAGGAAGAAAAAATTATTAGGAATGCATTGTATAAAATCGCTCCAATGCGTATGACCAGAGCCGACAAGCTAGCTCACGCCAGTAGCACTAACTGCCACGTGTGCGACTCGCCACTTAACGGTGATTCGGTGAGAGATCACTGCCACATAACTGGTAAGTATAGAGGCGCCGCTCACAACGCGTGCAACCTCAAGCTTAAAATCAATCCTAAGACAATAAACATCCCCGTTGTCTTTCACAACTTGAGAGGATACGACTCTCACTTGATCATGCAGGCCATCGCGAAAATCGATGGTAATATATCGTGCATCCCAAACAACATGGAGAGATACATCTCCTTCAGCTTAAACGGACTTAGGTTCATTGACTCGTTTCAATTCCTCCTGTCGTCACTCGACAGTCTGGTCAAGGCCAACAATACCTTCCCTATCACAGATCGATACACAGACGCCGAGACTAGACACCTGCTCATGAGGAAGGGCGTATACCCATATGAGTACATGGATAGCTGGGTTAAGTTCACAGAGACCAGACTACCTCCTATCGACTGCTTTTATAGCAAGCTGAATGAGGCGTCCGTCTCACGAGACGATTACTCGCACGCGATTAACGTATGGAATAAACTTGGTTGTAAGAACCTTGGCGATTATCACGACCTGTACTTGAGGACAGATGTACTGCTGTTAGCCGACGTGTTCGAGACGTTTCGGCAAACATGTTTCAAGCAGTATAAACTCGACCCCGCATGGTATTACACCAGCCCAGGTCTGTCGTGGGACGCCTTGCTTAAAAAGACAGGAGTTAATTTAGAATTGCTCACAGATTACGACATGCACCTATTCATTGAGAAAGGCTTGCGAGGTGGGATTTCCATGGTATCCAAACGATACGCGAAAGCAAATAATCAATACGTGAAAGGTTACGATCCTAACAAACCAACCAATCACATTCTCTACCTCGACGCAAATAACCTGTACGGCTGGGCCATGAGCCAGTATCTACCTACAGGAGGATTCGAATGGGTACCAAACATTGATATTATGAGCATTGCACCAGATTCGAACAAAGGGTATATCCTCGAAGTTGACTTAGAGTATCCCAAGGCATTACACGCATCGCACAACAGCTATCCCCTTGCACCCGAACGTATGAAGGTTAACACAGACTGGATGTCTGAGTACCAACATAACTTGTCAGGTGGTCGTGTGGCGGACGTTGAGAAACTCGTGCCTAACTTAATGAATAAGACCAAGTACATAGTTCACTATCGCAACCTACAGCTGTACCTGTCATTGGGTATGAGGCTGACCAAAATACACAGGGTGCTCATGTTCGACCAGAGTCCATGGATGGAGCCCTACATCAGAATGAACACAGACCTACGAAAAAAAGCCACCAGTGATTTTGAGAAAAATCTCTACAAGCTCATGAAC
Organism: Haliotis asinina; assembly: GCF_037392515.1. Lineage (NCBI taxonomy): Eukaryota > Metazoa > Mollusca > Gastropoda > Lepetellida > Haliotidae > Haliotis > Haliotis asinina. The sequence continues at coordinate 6,292,554 of NC_090286.1, read as the reverse complement.
AACTCGGTGTTTGGTAAGACTATGGAAAACCTGAGGAAACGCGTAACCGTGAAACTGGTTAGATCTAGTGAGGAAGACAAGCTCAGGAAATTGATAGCCAGTCCGGCATTCAACCGTAATAAAATATTCACAGACGACCTAGTTGCCATACACATGAAGAAAAGCCACATAAAATTCAACCGACCTGTTTACGTTGGGATGAGTATCCTCGATTTATCCAAACACCTGATGTACGACTTTTACTACAACGAGCTCAAGAAACAGTACGGCGACAGGTGCGAAGTGCTGTACACTGACACGGATTCCCTGCTGATGGAGATTCGAACCGAGGACGTGTACGAGGACATGGGGAAACACCTCGATTTATACGACACCAGCGACTATCCTAAGACCCATACTATACACAGCACGGTAAATAAAAAGGTCCTAGGTAAGATGAAGGACGAGTGTGCTGGCACGCCAATAGCTGAGTACATAGGTTTGAGACCTAAGATGTACTCCATATTGAAAGCCGACAATAGTGAGATCCGGAAGGCTAAGGGGGTTAAGAAGTATGTGGTGAAACAACACATCAAACACGCCAGATTCAAGGAGGCTCTGTTCAAGACCCGTACCTTTAGGCATAAGATGAACACGCTTAGAAGTGATGGGCATAAGATATACGGACTGACTATAAACAAGACGTCCCTATCGCCTATGGACACGAAACGTTGGATAGCTATTGATGGTATAAACACATACGCGTATGGACATGAAAAAATTTGAGGCTATTTATTACAGCCCGCGTGGATATTGGAAAGGAGCTAGCGCAGTAGATAAGCTAGCTAAAATGGCGCGAGTATCACCAGAGAAAGCCAAAGCGTGGCTTGAAAAACAAGCCCTGTGGCAGATCTATTTGCCGGCGCCACGCTACGTACCTAGAAGGAGTTTCGGAATTAACATACCTAATAGCATTCACCAGGCAGACCTACTGTTCCTACCTCATGATAAGAGGTACAAGTATGCCTTAACCGTAGTGGACGTAGCCAGTCGTTACAAGGAAGCCGAACCCTTGACCACGAAAGATTCGGCCCAGGTAGCCAGAGGATTCGAACGTATATACAAACGCAGTCCGCTGACGTGGCCAACAGAGCTGCAAGTTGACCCCGGACGGGAGTTCATGGGTGCCGTTTCACAACTGCTAGCCAAACACGATACAAAGGTCAGACGTGGCACGGCCGGAGCCCATCGCAGCCAAGCTATAGTTGAGAGATTTAATAGGACTTTGGCTGAGCGCTTGTTCGGCCATCAATATGCTAGGGAAATGACAACCACTGGAAAACGATCGACTGAATGGGTAGCGAGGTTACCCGAGGTGGTGTCGGCAATCAACCATGAAGTAACCCGGCTCACTGGTAAGAAACCGGCAGACGCTATCAAACTAAAATCAGTGTTAGCAGAGTCGTCTGCTCCATTGCGTGGAAAGGAGAAACAGATACCAGATAGGGCCTTAGTTAGGTATCTATACCAGCCGGGGGAACACGAGGGCGATAGCCGTAAGCGAGCCACCGATCCTATATGGTCAGTCAAAACTTACAACATAGATAAAGTGGATATGAAAGCCGACGAACCTAACTTGTACTACTTGAGGGATGGGCCGGGTAGGGGATTTGTAAGAGAAGAATTATTGATCATACCGTACGGCACAGTGTTACCGCCTGCCAAGTCACGGTAAACGTGATGGCGTGGCTTTGTGGTAGGGGTAATAATAGCAAAAGCTAAGGGTCCCACCAAAGCCTCATTTAGTAAATGAGGCTTTTTAGAGGGGTTTTTGAAAAGTGTTTTCGGACTATCATTCCCTATACTACTTGTTGCCCAAGTTGTTTACCCGGTTAGTCCAAACAGCTGGGCTTAATTCCCACAATGGCACATCATCTATTATTCCAGAGGCTGTGGATGATGTGGCTTGCTATCGAAGAACTCACACTCAGGTGTTACGTGATGAAACATCATGGTATTTTTTTTTTTCTGTTTCTGATATTGTCAGATTCTGGAGCTCATCAGAAGACACTCCTTACGGGATTTGCTTGAGTATAAATCAGACATTGAGGTCACAGCTGAAAGGGTTATGGATCTGTTGAAACCAGATGAACATTGCCATGGCAATGAACAGCGGATCCTTGACAACCTTAGCAGATTCCTGCAGGCAGCTGAAGGTGAGAGGAGACTTAGACGAGTGCCAGAGTACCTGTATACGGTGCCTATTTCAGATGTCTCTATTTTTAGATCAGCAATGTTATATTGCCCAAAATATTGAAGCAAGTAAATCATATCCCACTCATAGAATTTTTACATCATAAATCTGGCCTATTCCCGAATTCTGATATGTATTATTGGATGATATCATTGTCTTCATCAGCCTGTGAATACACAAAGTTTATCTCCTTAATGAGTAAGTGAAACTGTCATGAAGGACATTGATTAAAGTAGCTTCTACTTGAATTGTTGACAAAACACCGGATAAAATCAACTCTCAGCAGGATTAAGACCGAGGTGATAAATTAGGACAATTTCATCAGTTCATACATTTCACAGACACTTTTCCTTTTACTGCAAATATTACCCTAACTCACTACATTTGTTTGTTGTTTAATGCCTCACTCAGCAATATGCCAGCAATCCAACAATCCAATGATCAACAGCATGAACATAAAATCCATGGAGTAGAGGTACTATAACATGTGTCACATTGTTTGTATTTATATTACCAAAACCTAATTGTAGACATTTATCTTATATGGAAAATGAAAACTATGAAATGATGCAAACATAATGTCATCAGCTTCGCAGAAAGGTGAATCAGTCTAATAACAATGAAGAAATACAAACAGTTTTTAGTTTTAGTTTTAGTTTTAGTTTTAGTTTTTAGTTTTAGTTTTAGTTTTAGTTTTAGTTTTAGTTTTAGTTTTTAGTTTTTAGTTTTAGTTTTAGTTTTTAGTTTTAGTTTTAGTTTTAGTTCTAATGATACACTGCCATATCTCTTTTTGCGTACAGTTCAGCAAAAATATCAGGGTATTTATGCAGAGTTATACTTGAACTTGCAGAAAAGTTATAACTCTGCAGAATAGTATTTAATAAGTTTTAAGGGAGCGAAAATATTAAATAGGTTATGTTTGAGAAATTATGAATGTAGAAAGGTTGTAGAATTTTCATATTGATGTATTGTAAATGTGATAAGTGGAATTGCTAAAGTTGGAAGTTTTACTGAATTAGGAAATAAGTGTGTGGAATTAGGAAATCTCTGGAATTAGTAAATAGGTAAGTATTCTGCATGAGGAAATAGTTAGGTGTGCAGAATTAGGAAGTAAGTAGTTTTTGATGATTTGAAAATAGATTAGTGTGCAAAATCAGGAAATAGGTAGGTGTTCGGAATTTGTAAATATGTAAGCATGCAGAATAAGGAATAGGTAGGGGTGCAGAATTATAAGATACGTAGGTGTGCAGAATGGGAAAGTATGTAATTTTGTAAGTATGCAGAATTTGGAAATATTTAAGTGTTCAGAATTAGGAAATAGGTAGGTGTGCAGTGAATTAGGAAATAAGTAGGTTTTCATGATATGAAATTGATAAGTATGCAGAATTTGGAAAAAAGCAGGTGTGTGAAATGTGAAAATAGATAAATTTGCAGAATTAGGAAATAAGTAGGTGTGCAGAATAAGTAAGTAAGTAAGTATGCAGAATTAGGAAATAGGTAGTTGTGCAAAATACAGAATAGGTAAGTTTGCAGAATTAGGAAATAGGTACGTGTGCAGAATTAGGAAAATGATCAGTGCAGAAATAAGGAACCTTTTAATATGATTCTGTCCATTATGATCATTGTGATAATGCAGGTGTTGTCCAATTAACTGAGGTAATTATACATATTTTCATCTTCCAGATGGCAGCTTGTGCAACATGCTAAGGGAGAGCCAATGTTTGACCCGAAATCAGACCGAGTTTGCAGGGGGAATAACTCCAGGAAGACTGCTAGCATTTGTCACCGGATGTAGTAGGGAACCAGCTGGCGGGTTTGTGCCCAAACCCAGCATTGCATTTAACTACAGCGCCACCTGGCGGCTACCATCGGCAGCTACATGCAGTAACCAGATCCTGATTACAGTGCATCAGAACTCACTGGAGTTCCATAGTTTTTGTCAAGCAATGATGACATCAATGATGAACGGAGAAAATTTTACCACTGCCTAGGTTTCTTTAGTTTTCTTATGGGAAACGAATTTAAAAGATTGTTCGCGATAGCATTTGTGTTAATAGAGATTCAAACACAACTTAATCTTGGTTCAACTTATGAGTTTCAAAACGGGAAAGAACTTGTTATTAGATAAGTCATATCCTGTAGGCGTGTGTGAAGTAATACATTTCTCATAGACCCTTAAATCAGGAGGACATATTAGTTGCCTTTTCTTATTGTCACAGTGGGACATTAATACACACAAACCAGCATACATTTCACTAGCCTGTCTATATGTCTCCACATGTTGTTGCTAAAGCCGTTCAGAGATCAATGGGTAAAGTGGATGATCAGTCGACTCACAGTCACAGTTGTGGCAAGTCTGGATTTAGATGTAAAAGATTTGAATTGCAGCTAGACTTAAAGTCATGTACGCCCAACATTACATTCCTGTATCCCTACTTTGTACACCCATCCTTATCCATTAATGCTCCCAATCCCGGAACCATTTGTCATTAAACGACCAGACCATTGATGTAGGGAAATCTCTAACAACAGAGGTTCAAAACCCTTGTTGAAGCTGAAAGCAAATATCAGCAGAATCTGTGAAAACAATGTATGAAATGTTGCACATCATCCATTAACAGCTATGACAAGTTTTGGGATTAGTTATTTTGGAACAAACTAGACTTGACACAAAATGTGCTCCCTAGCTAATGTGTTTTCTTATGATTCAGTATATTCCTCCATCCTTAGATGCTGTTGGTCGCTTCAAGCAGAGACTTGATCAGAAAATGCTTTGCCTTTTTATCTAGTTTATTGTATGTCTATATATTTGCTCTTAATATTTTTACCTTGTTTTGACAGTTGTTTAATACTCAAGCTGAATATACATACTATGTACATCTCATCGCCCTGTAACTGCAAGAGAGGGAGCTGAGGTATATATCTTTGTTTCTCATTTGTGTGATATATTTTGTTCTGAATAGATTGTTTTGTCCTTTTAGATGACATCGTTTGTTAGGTTATCTTTGATGTTATTTCTGACTGATGTCCGAACAAGCTTCAATGTCATCATTGTTTTGTTGGTATACAAGCTGGATTAAATCCTGTATTATGTTATTTCAATTTATTCTGTGTTTTATTTTACATGATTTTTTTATTATTTCTTTTATGTTTTTAGTAGTTTCATATTTTATGCTGTTATTCATTTTTTTTCTCAAGAAATGTGATATGAAACGAGTGCCATTTAAGGTAATGAAGTATCGTCTATATCCATATCTAGACAGCATTACAAGCAGACAGGCCAGTCAGAGGCCAGAACACAAAGTGGTAGAGCACGAGTAATAACACCAACAGAAGACTAAACCATTTTGTGACGGCAACATCATCAGCGGTGAATTTACTTGATCACTGTGTCAGTCGATGCCAGACCTAAGACACATGTAATGGGATGGTCAATCATGTTTGATAATGGATCCTTGTACTCCAGGGGCGTGGGGTAGCCCAGTGGTTGAAGCGTTTGCTTGTCACGATTTGCTTGCCTGGGTTCGATTCCCCACATGGTATAATGTGTGAAGTCACATGTTGGCACAGTTCACTCAGTCGTACTTGGACATCATTGATTATCATGGCAGTTTGTTTTATGTGCCTTAGTGTAGCTGAAATACTACCGATAGTATAAACAACACAAAATCAAACCATTCGCCTGAATCGTTGTTCATTACATCATTCACAGGTTTGTCAGGCCCAGAGACAGAGCCATTAAATGGCTGACATATTCCTGAATACACCATTATTATGAGGGTGTATTTTCAATAAATTGTATTGTTGATTAAGTGATAATTATCATTGTGTCACATTGTTTAGAGTTTGAGCAATAGTTATGGGTCACATTTTGTATCATGAATGTTCAGTGCTATTAGTATTTTAGCGGCAGGCCTTTAATGTTATTGTCTAGAGTTACCTCCCTTTGAAAATGTTTTGACTGAGATAAACACGTGTCTGGCCGAGACATTGCTGCAATAATGGCAATAATGGCATTTGTGCTCGAATATTCAAGAATCCGTTACTGTGTATATAAAGGCTGTTTGTCGTGTTGACTGGAGATCAAACTCCCTGCCTTTGTCAACACTCGACGTACATGACCGCTGCCTGACAACTCAATGTTATATTCAGTATAACTATTTCTCGCCCTCAAACTCAAACTTTGGTGAGTTGATATTATATTTGTTACCCATTACTTTAGATTTGACTCGGCAGCATTGTACATAAAACATGTATTGTGAATCTTTGTATCTTGCTTTTGTTTGCTGAATATAAAATAATTGAATATTTTAGACTTTTCTGTGTTATATTTTGCTGGTTCTGAGGGGATTTCTTATACCTTTTGTCACGGCAAATTGTAACATCACGAACAAATAATAAATATCACTTAGGTAATATTTAGGGTGGCTGAGTAGTCTCGTGGTTCGCACGTGACTACTTAGAGCCAGGTTCGATTTCTCACATGGGCACAATGCGTGAAGCACAGGTTGCCGAACAAAATACCCTGGATGCATTCAGAGGATCAATATGTTACCATCAACCAAAGGACGTGATTCAAATCACAGCTTAACTTACTATCCAAATAATGTGACCCTCTAGGAATAATTAAATGACAAATCTACGAACCACACGCTCTTGTCTAGTCGTTGAAGCTAACATGATAAAGAAGCCATTTTGTAATGCTCTAATGAGAAATATTGTTGCTAGCAACTGTGGTCACTTTCAATATTTTGGCAATAACCGAATACCTTGTGAATATCTGCTGAAACCTCTAACAATTAGTGCTCTTATGTCATGTTTGTTTCTCGTTGTGCTGTGTATACGAACAGTGTCCTGTATGAATGATATAACTGTAGCAAGGGAGAAAAGAGATAAAGGGAAAAAAGAGATAAAGTGAAAAAAACTCATGTGAAAGGCACCCAACAACCTAACCTATGTGATATTGGTTTAGTTTGGGTCCTTCTGACAAATATTTATTTGAAATATGACAGTGGCATTGTATTTTAATAAATCTAAGTAATTCTCATCTCCGACAGATCGGCAAGACCAAATGTAAATACTTATTGTGATTCTTAAGTGTTTTTTAAGATGTTTGTGAGTGAGTGAGTGAGCTAATGTTTAATGTCACATCGGCAATATCTCAGCCATATCGTGACGAGAACATTTAACATTTAAATGAAATATTTGCATGTGGTAAAATCTGTCAACGAAGGACAGTAAAGTCATCTTTGCTTTGGTCTGATTGAAGCTGGGACATCTCAACGTGACGTTGCACAACGTTTTAACGTTCACAGAAACACAATCTGGAGTTTATGGCAACGTTCGAGACCGCCCCAGATCTGGACGTCCTCCAATGACCACGCCCAGAAACGACAGATGGATCGTCAACACGCAAGGTTCCAACCTGCAACACTTACAGCTCTGACAGTTCCTGCAACAAATGGAGTCTCGGGCCGGACCATTAAGAGACGTCTAGCACGTCATGGGATGCGAGTCACGACGCCCGTCAAAAAGGCAGATTTTGACACCTCGGCGCCAACGTTTACGTCTTCAGCGTAACACGTTAAGAGACAGACACCAACCACGATGCCCCCACCTTTACTCAGTGAGGAACCAACGTCACCCCTCTCAGTCCCTCTCGCACAGAGAGATGGACACCAAACACGATGCCGCCACCTGTAGAGAGAGGGAGACCAACGTCACCCCTCTTAGTCCCTCTCGCACACACAGAGAGACAGACACCACGTCTTATGCCGCCACCTGTAGACAGAGAGGGACCAACGCCATCCCTCCTCACAGAATGAGAAAAAAGGGATATATAAGAAAAGTGTCTGAAAAGGAAATCAAGAACAAATTCTGGTACTTACCACATTGTCCTATTGTCCAGTCTAAAAGAAATACGACAAAGGTAATGATGGTTTTTTTATGCGTCAGCTAAATGTGATAACGTGTCTCTAAATGATGTTGTGCAACAAGGACTAAAGCTGCATAATGATCTGGTTGAAATCTTGCTAAGGTTTGGAGAAAACATCCAGATGAGATCATATGCAACATTGCAGAAACGTACTTAAAATTCAGATTCCCAAAGATGATCAGTCTTCTTTACATTTCTTTGGAGATCAATGAATGAGGCGAAAAAAACATGTGTATGAATTTTCGACCTCTCTAGTACAGTAGGCTACTCGTGAACATGGTAAGTCATGTGAGAATCATCTTCCTTTGGCAGCAGACAAAGCGCTAAAGCTTTATGATCAAACAAAAGAATTGTGGACAACAGCCATTCCATGTGTTTGGTGCTGTGATATACCTGGTAGTGGTTATGAAGATGGGATAAGTAGTGAGCTTGTGGCTTCAAAAAGCCATGTCGCGCCAATCGAAGCTGCCAGCGTTCCACGACTTGAGTAAATCACTGCTATTCTTGGAGTGAAACTGATTGAGGTTGTTGCAAAGTGTGCAAACATGTCACCTCATGATGCTAAAATCTGCTCCGGTAATATTAGTTTTATGATGGATTTAGAACCATGGCAGAAGCGTTAAGCCATTGGCGGCCAATCGTGTGGGTCACATTCAGGACAAAACCTTTTCAGTGGATGCATGTTCCATTAAAGCTGAGTGCAGCTGACATATACTCTTCAAACAAAGTAGGGGATAATGAACTTTCAGTTTGGGTAGGACGTGTAAAAGTGTACAAACGTTTCAAGGACAGACATCTTATGAAAGCACCACCATCTCCCTCTATCACCACCTCCCGAACACAACGCATGGTATGCACGCACACAACACACTAGCCCCATACGCGTGCATGGGGTCCCATTCATGATTTTGACGTTTTTGCAAGAAGGCCGAGAAATCACTTAGAACATTAATTCTGACATTCATCTTGCATCACACATTTGTTAGTGTTTGTGTCTAGTCGTTTGTTTTTAAAGGAAAGTCGTATACATGCAAATTAGATGCCATACACCAATCATCTTTCAAATGCAACTACATTCCAGATAGCTATGGTTGTAAGGAAGTGCAAATGGTGATGCACTCTCAAAACATTCAATAATATCATATCAACATTAATTCACTCCGATAAATCTCCTAAATATTTTTAATCGTAAATAAAAAGGAAGATCCTCTACTTTTTTGAAGAGTATATTTACCAAAGGAAGTAAACATGAAACGCTTGGGTCCTGAGTTTTTAGCACATGATGAAAACCAATGGCCGTTGTTCACATTGACAACGGTTTAAGGGAAGTAACTCGCGGACAACCACATTGATAGAAATGAACTTGGCCATGTTCTAAGGGAAACACCTCTGAGACAACTGCATCGATGGAAATCCAGATCACTGATTGGCTAGAAACTGTCCCCGTCATGTTCGCTTTTGGCAGAATAAATTAGTGGTAACTTCTCTTGATCTCTTCTTATTTTCTTCCTATATTCCAGGTAATTATGACCTTTTCGTATCCATTGTACTGTATATCTCCACGCCACATGTTGATGAACAGAATTGTATATATGTTCAGTAACATGAAACTGTGTGTACGGTAAATTTAGCGGTTTGGATATAATGCTATCTTACTGTGTCCTTTTCCCGCCAGTGGCAAGAAGGGTTATTCAGTAAATATTTGGAGTTAGAGTACTTGTATCATCAGTATATCACTGTAAATGTATTTTAAGATGTATTATTACTTTTCCTGAATGTATGAATCATTTGGTAATGTTGTGGACATACTTTTGTCAATTTGACGTAACCTGAATCAGCTAGGCAATGATGCATTCGTAACACCTTACCATACATTTCTATGCATCAAAGGGAGATAATCGGTGTATGAATGAATATGGTTACGGTATTGCTCAGACGGCCCAAAACTCGCCTGACAGCACAATAACAATTGTTTTGAGACCAATTATGGAAAAATACTACCATTCAGTAAAGAATATAGGGTTCATTATTATATTTGGATTCTGTACAAAGCAACACTTGTCACAGACCATTGATAACCTGACTGTAATACTAACTTTTTCTTGTGGAAATATTTACGTTGCACTCATTATCCTAGAACAAGGACACATTGCCACTACCCTGTAATTCTAAGCCCCGAACCATGTTCGCATAAGTGTGAACTTTATTGATATATTATCTGTTGCGAACGTGTCCAGGGACATGAACATGTGAGTACTTTTGCATTATGATGTTTGGGGGAGTGTCCCCGCCATGTTCGCTTTAGGGCGAATAAATTAGTGATCACTTCTATAGATATTTTCTACCTATATTCCAGGGTGGGTCACACAAGCAGTAATGTTGAAGCACCATGGCATTTAGATCCATGTAGGTTTTAAGCCAAGGCGTCAGCCAAGTCATCGAGCCTGTCTTTACCCAGAAGAAACATGATAGCAAACGAACAAAGGGAAACATTTCTTACAGAGTATGTGACACTGAAACAGAACAGGAGAGTAGCATCCAATAGTAAACTCATTGGATTGCAGCCTTTTCTAGATGAAACAGGCGTGATGAGGTTATATGGCAGATTTGGGGTTTACAGAATTACTGTCCTGTGACGGTATGTATCCCATCATTCTCTTCACGTGTCTTGCTATTCACGTGCTGTACACTTAGAGATTGCTTTCGGAATAGACACACATTCAGTTTTGAATTCCGTGTTCGAAAAGTCACATAAAAGAGAATGGCCCAAGGAGACTGTATCTGACAATGGCACAAATTTCGTGCATTTTTTGTTTGTTTGTTTGTTTGTTCGTTTGTTTGTTTGTTTTTGAGGTTTAATCCACCAAATGCTCCTCACTTTGAAGAAATACCCGAATCCATAGTCAAGTCAACGAAACACCGCTCACCTCTTAAACACCTCTCACCTATCACAGTGCCCACGTTCAAGATGATACTCCTCTCATCCCAAAAATGTTTCTACATGGTCAACTTGGGCGAGACTTCGCTGCAGAAATACATCCCACTTCCTTTGCTCCTCAGACAACTTTTCCCGTCGATCGATGACATCATCGGCCATGTCTGGAGCAGATGGATGAGAGAGTGCTGGCAGCCATGAAAAGTGCTTCATGCCATGCAGAGATTTCAAAGTTAATGATGTTATTCTCGCATCACAAGAAAACCCAAGAGAAACTTTGGGAAACCTCTGGGGAGAATAGTGAAACTTACCCGGGACGGATGACCACGTCAGTGTGGAAAGCCGAGGTCCAATCGACCAGTGACACAGTTTGGTCCTCTGGAGTACAGCGATTGAACTAGAAGATGCCAGTTCATAGTATTAAATCACGTTTACCACATTGATTGTTGTAAATAAGGTGAACACTTTAACGTCTATTTCGTTTCTGATTACACGTACTTGCACAATAATGATTTATGGACAAACGTTTCCTTGCAAAACCGTGTGTACCCATATCGGAGCACCTTTAGAATACAGCACTACAGCTTCTCGTGAGGACGTTAGGGTTAGGAGGTAGGTGGGCCTAGATATGGGAATATCATATTTCCTGAACTGAACGTACATCACCCAGTTAGGGCTGACCCCTCGAAGATGGTATCTTGCTGGGTTACAGACAGCAAAGAGGAATTCGATCTTCCACTTCCGCAGCCCAGTCAGCCATCCTCCGGTAGTAACACAAACCATACTGGAGATGGGACTTGCCCAAGGGTAAGGCACAGAACCCGACCAAGAATATCTTGCTCAAAACATCTCAAATCCACGCTTCCTGAGTGTGCGAAAGCGACAGGCTGGCCTGGAAACCCACGAATTAACGGCAAGTCACTAAAGCTGCATTGGTTCAATGCCATGCCCATGTATGCTTACCTGACGAAGCAGTATCTCCGAGACCTACCCCGGCGTCTTAAAAATCTCAAACGCTATGAGCCAGTTCAACCCACAACTGGTGCCCGTCAGGAACATTTGCAAGAGTATAATGCTCAAGTGGCAACAGACCTAAAACTTCTGATGGACGTCCGTGTCAACCTCTTTCCTCTTGCTGACGGAAACTCTAACGACAAAGAGCCAGTTGGCCACGAGATTTCTGACATAAACTCTTCTCCTTCCTCAGTTGCAGATCTTTCTGAAACCCCTGTTTACATTTTGTGTAGTTCTATTTTTCAGGAAATATTTTATTTACCTTGGGGAAAACAGAGGCCAATTAAACAATTAACGTTTCTTTTCCCAAAAATGAAACAGATTTACTAAATGAAGCCATCCTTAAAAAGTTTCTGCGGACTGTTCATTATATGAAGTAAATTGCTGTGTCTATGCTGCCACAAGGCAATCTTGAGAAAATTAAAGCTACAATACAAGACAACAAAAGAAAAGGTCCTTCTCCAAACTGTCGATTTCCTGAAAGGTCAAATGCAACCAAAACATCAAACATAATTAAGACATAATTACCACTTATTCATGATACATAAAATGCATTGCTGATAAAGAAAAAAACAAATAAACAAAACTGTAAGCGTGTAATCGCAAATCAAAAGTGCAAAATGTTGTACTTGGGTTTACCTCCCTCGAAACGAAGCAGCCACGATATCTAACCCAGTCAGAGTCGGTGGATATGCACTAAAGTGTAACGCAGCTTTTTCGCTGGCCGATACGCTTAGCCTAGACTAGTTGTCAAGGTGGAGTATAGAGGTGACGAGAAGGAGAGATATGATCTAGTTCAATGTCGGCAACAGAAAGGAATGGTTTAATTCGGAGCCCATGAGGCGGGACAAAAGAAGATTTCTTGTTGTTTTGCAGTATGACAATTCAATCACAACTGCAGTCTTCAAATTATCACACAACGGTTTCGTATTATCTGCTCCATTTATTTCATCCGGGTCTTATTACAAAAACACATACTCGCATGCGGAACGAAATATTCCGCATCTCACAATATGAATATGCAACACGACTTAACGATGGTGAACCTTTCTTTTCGGCGTCTCGGTCACGAACCTCATAGTGGATGGATTTAGGAATGAAAACAGTTAACTTAATTGTCATCTTCCGTCAAAACAACAGTTCTGCTGTGCTTTTCCCCGCTACAGTGTGGGGAGTTGCACGATACTGAGTGACATATACCTGCAATGCCTCCTTCCAGTTTTCCTCTGCGTGACCGATGTTTGATGTCTTCAATAGAGACTGGTTTTGTCTCTCCGCCTCACCATTAGCTTGGAGCCAACGAGGAGCTACTCTATGGTCTTCAATTCCATTGTTCTTCAGGTAATATCTCATAACCTCTGATATGGACTGAGGACCACTGTCAGAGTAGGCTGACACAGGCAATCTATGTCGTGAGAACATACTGTTACGAGAGTGCATTTTCTGTAAATTTTATTATTGATTAAGTGATAGTTATTATGGGTCACATTTCGTATCATAACTGTTCAGTAGTATTTTAGTGGTGGGCCTATAAGATAGTTCTCCAGGATTATCTCCCTTTGAGTATGTGTTTTGATCAGTTTTTGACTTCCGGGAGGCTATGAGAAGGTTCGAAGTTAATGGCGATGGTCGTATCGTGTTCGAACATTCGAGAATCAGACTGTGTATATATAATGCTGGTTGTAGTGTTGATGACAAGAACACACACGGTTAACTGGAGTATATCATTCACCTACCTACTGCTTGCCTCTTCGTCAACGCTTGACCTACATGACCGCTGCCTGACCGCTCGCCGCGTTACATTCAGTATAACAGTTTCTCACTCTCATACCCAGACTTTAGTGAGTTGATATTATATTTGTGACCCATTACTTTAGATCTGACTCAGTTGCATTGTACATGTGAATCTTTGTATCTTGCTTTTGTTTGCTCAATATAAAATAACTGAATGTTTTAGACTTGTCTGTGTTATATTTTGCAGGTTCTGAGGGGATTTCTTATACCTTTTGTCACTGAAAAGTATTAACCGTAACACCATGAACAAGTAGTAAATATCTCTTAAGTAATATTCATGACGGTTGAGTAGTCTTGAGGTTCGCTCGTCACACTGAAGAGCCAGGGTCGCTTTCCTAAATGGTACAGTGCGTGAACCACATATCTGTTGTACAAGCTAGATAGTGTATTTGATATATAAGGCCATTCGACCTACAGTACAAAATAGTACATAGTATAGATGCGTTATCCGATATGTATATAATATGGGTCAAAGAGGCAAATTTTACTAACAGTATTTCGGAGAGTACACTTGTTATAGATACATTGCAAGGTTGTTAGTCATGTTACATATCTGAGGACATTGGATGGAGATAAAGTGACCTGTTGTAGGTTTATATAGGACGGTACATTATATAGTTGAGTTATCAAGGAGACCATTCTGTTAACACTACGTCACAGAATAAACGTATTTCATATGTTTCACAGAGTTGTTAATATATTAAATATCCGAGAAGTATACAAAGACTTCAGGCAAAGACATATTTCCCACTTGATAACTTTAGCATTATACATCAGCAACATTTTCACTGACAGTATCCAGACCTTTTCTGGTTTGACTGCGTACCGAGTATTTTACACCCTTCTCTAAACACTGCAAACATGCCAATATATGAAATATTCTATAGTATGGTTGAATTTCCAAATGAGTATACAACATGGGTAGAAAAAAATGATTGTGCTAACACTACTATGCTGAATAAACACATTTCAAACAAATATGTTGTACTCCGCCGTGATATTGCTGGGCCGAGGTTATATGAAGCTCTGTTAGAACTACCACAGTCGCAAGTATTAATGTATGGCACCATCTTGACACAAGGGGAGTTACGATAGTTTCTTGGTCCTCAAATATTGCATAAAGTCGTGTAAAAGTAAACTCGCTCACTCATGAAACATTCACTAACGCAGCTCTGATTATTCCTGCATAAATGTTACATAAGGCATTTGGAGGCAATGTAGCGGGTGAAACGTGCTTGTAATCTTTTAATGTCGCCGTCACACACACACTTGAAGACTGTAGCATTTGAGCGGATGTTTAAAATGAGACATATTTGCTTGGTCTTTTAGCAGGCTCTTTTATTATGAAATCGTGCCGAGGTACGTAAAATTTGTAAAAAGCTGTGACCCATTTGTCAGATAAAGTGATGGTGGTCGGTGTGACACCTGCTCTTCTCGTGCTGGTGCACACTGTGCAACACATGCCAAGTTATCGTAGTTGAGGAGACGTGCAATGTTACAATTTGCGACTTGTAATAGTCACAATGACATGGCCTCGCTTTCTCTTCCGGCGCTTTCTCCCTCTCCCTCTCCCTCTCCCTCTCTATCCCGCCACTCTTCCCCGCACTCTTTCTCCCCCGAACCCCTTCTCTCCCTCTCTCTCTCTCGCTCGCTCCCTCCATCTTCTCCTTTGTTCGTTTAAAGCTGAACATGTCATTTTCTCACTCCAGGTTAAAAAAACACGTAAAATTAACTCTTTTCAAAACACTTCAACAAATTCACTCCTACGTATACAATGAATTCTATTCTGTGCACGTCAATATTTTTTTCCTTCAGCTAACACCGCAACGCGCAATCAGTAATCTAATTTCTAAGAAAAGCCCTACTTTCGTTTTGTGTTCCCGGTACCTGCTACATACAAACAAGTGGGGTTCATTTACAACCTGACACAACCATTGATAACACTGTGTCTCAGATACATAAACCGGGCCTGTACACCCGACCTGGCAGTGTGGTCGATATTCGTCGTCGATCGGCCGAGGCTAATGTGAGACTGTTCTTATTCGGAGTTCTATCGATTGGTGATCACAGCAAACAACAACGTATACGTGGCGCTACGCCGTGCACTTCAAACATCACTGGCATTATTTACCCAGAGGGAGGTAAGGTTTGTGATCCACCGTTACAATAATAAACGGTTGACGGAGTAACCGCCATAGCGAGATGGCTCGTTTTTCTTTTCTTCTTTTTTTTTCGTCCCACTCCCTCACTCATCGCGTCTCGACTATACAATCCAGTGATTTTTATTAACCTCGATAAACACTGGTTCAAGACGTGTCGCCTTTTGTATGTGTAACATTAAAAACATACAGTTCCATGTTATTTGTTGTAATGCTCAAAGAAAAATATTTAATCCGTTTAAAGGTCACATGAAACAATAAAATCAAACATACAATTAAATGTAATTAAAACAATATTATCACTTGTTCATGATATATAAAATGCATTGCTGATTAAAAAGAAACAAGTAAACAAAATTATAAGCGTAGCATGTATCAGAATCTGCAAAGTTGTGTTTTATGCATGTGACCTTAACTGATTTGTCCTAATGTCCCTCTAAAACAGACCCGTGAAGGTCAGGGCTAGAATAGGCCTTCAGCAGCCCATGCTTGCCATAAAAGGCGACTATGCTTGTGAGAGACGACTAACGATATCGGGTGGTCAGGCTCGCTGAATTGGTTGACACATGTCATCGGTCCCCAATTGTGCAGATCGTTGCTCATGTTGTTGATCACTGGATTGTCTGGTCCAGACTCGATTATTTACAGACCGCCGCCATATAGCTGGAATATTGCGGCGTAAAAATAAACTCAGTCACTCACTGACGAAACAAAAGCCTGTGGGGTTCTCCCAAGGTGACAGGAACTCTGAAATACATGTAGACATTGATTATATTAAAACTAAATATGGTAGAGGGCAAGGGTAAAGTAGTTTGTTCTTCCTGACACTTCTAGGGACAATTACGCTCATCTGACCTACTCCTGAAGTGGCTAGCCTCTTCATGCAGACCATCAAGTCATTCTGGAAACTACAACTAGACTCATCGGCGGATCCAGACTGGGTTGGGGTGGGTGGTTGGAGTGCGCACTCACATCCACCCCTTTGTCCTAAAGGGTCATTAAATGACCATTGTAACTGTCGTGAAAATACGTGTGCACCCTCCCTTCCTTACCCCATTAACCACACACGCACGCACGCGTTCGCCCATTGTGTAATCCCTCGGTCCAATATTACGTTGCCTGTATATAGCGTTGTGCCGTCACGCCAAAAGTCTAGTTTCGATTCCCAGGTGAGTATTATCTATAAAGTCCATATCTTGCGCCCGAGGGTGATATTGCTGAAAACTAAAAACGACTCACTCACTCACTCGCTCGCTAATGTTTACTACTCCTCTAAACAGTTTACATCCGGTTCGGAGATACCGGATCTATGTCTGAGACTTGTATATTGAAAGCTCATTTGGTTCACTTCCTTACTTAACACATATAATTATACAATGTGTCGACTTTATGATCTCCCTTCTTTTTCACTCACATTGTATTTCCCAAAGAGGAACCCACTTGAATATTCTTTAACCCATACTGTCGTCATAGATCATTGACTTGCCTATCTGAATTGCATCGAATTGTGAAAATAATTAAGTGGGTGTAACTATAATGTAGTTATGTCACGGCGTGTCGGCCTAATGAGCGTCAAAAGCCATCAACATAATGACGGACAATCAGGGTAGTATATTTTGAAGAGTGTACACTGGCAATCATATGTAAAACTTGATTAATTTACAAGTGTAAGTATTTTACTTTCAGTGTACCTAAAGGACTACCTAACAATATGAGTGAGATTTGTCCCCACTGTGGAGTGGGCTTTAAGCGTCTGGCATCCCACGAGTGGAGGTGCAAGGAAAAGAAAACAACCCCCAGCTCATCCTCCAACCTCAAGTGTGGTTCCTCATCATCAGCGGTTGGTCGTTCAGGATCTGGGCGACCCAAAACCCCATCAGCAGCTGGGCAACATAAAATGCCATCAGCAGGTAACAGTTCAGGAGCTGGGCGGCATAATGCGCCATCAGCAGATAACATTACCGGTGCCTGGCGACCTACCACATCATCAACGGGTAACAGTTCAGGCAACCGTGGACACCTCAAACCATCAGACACAGTAGGGAAGACGTCAGCAGTGCGTTCCAGTGTATCGGAGAGTGCAAGAAGACACAATGACCAAAAACCAACTGAAATAGTGGTCAAGATATGTCCTGACTGCGGCGCCAACTACAGATACAAGCATGAAGTCTGCCATGCTCGGGGGTCGGGGAAGCGGGATGATAAAGCTGCTTATGACGTGAAGACAGTGTGCCCCGATTGTGGTCGGTCGTATAAATTCAGCCACAAGGTGTGTCGAGGAAGACAGAAGTCAGATCCTGTCAGTCAACACCGAGTAATGATTCCAAATCGTCCAAATGATCCAATCACTCAACAATCAACACGCCGCAACTATACACCCAGACTTGAACAGTAAGTGACTGTTCCCTATTTGTAAATATAAGAAAGTATGGTTCGATGCTTAGATGAGTTCCTTATCTTTCTAAATTCGACAGAACTATTTCTGGAAAATAATTTGACAATTTAAATAGGCAAATTACAGTTCCTATATACAACTATAACACTACATTTCTTTGCAACTTGCTTGAAAAGTACAAACGTATAAGACTCCATACACCATTTTACAAGTGCAAATTCAAAAAATGATTAACCATTGATAAAGTTTGAATAATTGGAAATACATTGACTTTATTGCTTAGTTTACACTCGAGTAAATTTAGCATGTTTTGCCTGAACGGTGTTTGCAGTCCAGTGTAATACAAAATGGGTGTTATGTGTTCAGCGAGGGACGAGAGGCATATGGGTATGAGAACGACTTTGATGAACCTGAACGTCTCGCTGCTGCGTTTGAAGCAAGTGTGAATGTGAAAGAGACACATGCAAGACGGTGAGTTGTATTCCCAAAACGCGCATCTCAGACCTGTTCAGTATTCATGCAATAATGTCAAAACGTGGCTTGTTGAAGCTATTCAGTATTTGTGTAACGATGTCAAAACGAGGCTTGTTGAAGCTATTCAGTATTTGTGTAACGATGTCAAAACGTGGCTAGTTGAAGCTATTCAGTATTTGTGTAACGATGTCAAAACGTGACTAGTTGAAACTATTCAGTATTTGTTAATGATGTCAAAACGTGGCTTGTTGAAGCTATTCAGTATTTGTGCAATGATGTCAAAACGTGATGTGTTGAAACTATTCAGTATTTGTGTAATGATATCAAAACGTGGTTTGTTGAAACTATTCAGCATTTGTGTAACGATGTCAAAATGTGGCTTTTTGAAACTATTCAGTATTTATGTAATGATGTCAAAAAGTGGCTTGTTGACGGTATTCGGTATGTATGTTTCTCCCGGAAGGGTCGGGAAACATATTGTTTTTGGTTGTGTTTCCGTTGGCGTTGGCGCCCGACTTTCCGTTGTTTCCGGAACATAATTCAGCTTACTGGAAGAATTATCACCAAATTTGCTATTCTGTCATTCTTAAACATTGCATTCCGGTTACCATAGTTATACAATTTGATTTTGATTTCAGCGTTTCTTTAACTAATTATGGATCAGAGTCAACACTATAACTGAAAAACAATGTTTCATTCATGCTTTTCGAAATAGAATCATTAAGAATTCTGAATATTTTGTAAACTATCGTTTATTAAAACCTTGATTTAACGTCCAAGACCACTTGCGCCGAACTCCTCCATACCAAGGGGAAGAATGCAATTGTTTCCATTTTGTAGCTCAGCGGAGTGACGACTGCTTCCCCATTTCTTGTTCAATTCCAGCCACAGACACCGGGGGAACAAGGCCGTCTACTGTGGTGGCCTCAGTGAGGGAGACGCCCTGGCTGATGCTTTTAAAGCAAGACTGAATCTGAAGAAGGAAAGCTGGTGAGAACCACTGGTACTTCAGCAGCCTGGCATGTCGCCATGGTTACAGCTGTAAACATGGATTCTATAGTGCTATTCTATAGTGCTATAATATTATTTTCCCTCACAAAATAAAGGATGCCGAGCAACAACAGTATCGAAATACCCCGGATGTATTCAGAGGATCAGTATGTTACCATCAACCAAAGGAACTGTTTCAAACCACAGATTAACTTACTATCCAAATAATCTGACCCTCTAGGAATAATCAAATGACAGTCTAAGAACGAGATACTGTTGTCTAGTTGTTGAAGCTAGCATGACAAAGAACCCAATTTGTAATGCTCAAATGAGAACTATTGGTGCTAGCAAGTGTGGTCATTTTCAACATCTTGGCAATAATCGAATAACGTGTGAATATGTGCTGAAACCTCCACCATCTGCAATAGCACTCATGTGTCGTGTTTGTTTCTCATTGTGCTATGTATACGAACAGTGTCCTGTATGAATGATATAACTGTAGCAAGGGAAAAAAGAGATAAAGGGAAAAACGAGAAAAAAGAGATAAAGGGAAAAACGAGAAAAAAGAGATGCAGTGAAAAAACACTCATGTGAAAGGCACCCCACAACCCAAACCATATGATACTGGTTTGGTTTGGGTCCTGACGACAAACATTCATTTGAAATATGACAGTTGCAATGCATTTTTATAAGTCAAAGTAATCCTCATCTCCGACAGATTGGCAAGACCAAATGTAAATACATTTTGTGATTCTTAAGTGTTTTTTTAAGATGTTAGACTAGGATGGAACGATATCACAATGGATCTGATACTTTTAAACTTTTACCAGAACTGAAATTGAAGACTGACATCTGTCTGTATCATGGTCAGCACGGAGTTTGAACAATGACACCATTCTGTATCAGTAACAATGACTTGCGGGATCAGGAAATGTGTTCATTCTTCACTCAGTCTGTCCATGGGATTTCTAAGTACAAGAACAGACCCAAAGACCTTCGCTAATAGCATGGCTAAACATCACACAGTCTTTGTCAATGGTTCCTGTCAGGTATCGAGTAAACGGGGGCAATTTTGAGCCAACTCACACTTGAGGTGAGACAACTGTGTCAAGTGTTGTGGGGCTGGACTCAAGTTCAGAAAACTCAAGAGTCAAGCTAATAAACACGATTGACTGATCGATTGATTGATTGATTGATTGATTGACAGATTGACAGACGGGTGGATACATGGATGGATGGTTAGGATGGTTCGTTGGCTGGTTGAGTGGCTGGTTTGTTTGGCTGGTTGGTTTTCTGTCTGGCTAGCTGGTTGACTGGTTGGCAGGCAGATTGGTTCTTTGGTTGGTTGGTTGTGAGCTATACACCCAGTGTCATCAGGGAACAATGACTACCGAACCAAGTTGACTTGTCAGCTGTTGCTATATATCCTCATTGATGGGCTCTTAAATGCAGTAAACGACAAATATGTTCGACGCCCTTGATATTTTAACATGCTCTTACATGTCAGTGACTCAGTAAAATGTCAAATACATTCAACGCCCTCCTTTCTTGGATCACATTACGCTGGAGAGTTAGTGAAAGGCAAAGCCAGTGAATTTGTAATGTGATGTCGGCTCCGGCAAACAACGCTACATCGCACGTTCTTTCCAGGAATTCTATTTTCTCTTTCCTTTTTCTTTTCCTGGAAAACGCGTGAGAAATAATAGAGGCTAAACGTAATCTGTTTCATACTGCTGTCGTGACGCTTCTGTAGGCAGGTTCTGTATGTATCCGCCATTGTTTAATTTCACGTTTGTCACATAATGGCGGATACTTGTGTCCAAATCACTCCGTTATTAGACTCAACATCTGTTAATATATTATACAGCTATTACATTATTACAGCTTTACGTCTAATGTTGGATAATCTGACTAGAAATGGTTCAGTCTTTCCATAGATTCGTCTCAGAATGTGGTAGAATTCATTAATATATCATTAATAACATTGCCATGACGAATAAAGTGATTGAATTGATTTACATTTGCATATATTGTAGTTTAAAGATCAATACTGCCGTAAACGTTTATTACAAAGATATATTGTTCGTATGTGTATCCTACAGCAAAATAACGATGTGTTAAGCACCGTGGTCGTGTTGGTTCTTGGTCTTTTCAATGCTGACGGGTGTGTCGAACACTCGGATAAGTCGAACTTTCCCCTTGGACCCGACGAGTTCGACACAACGGGGTTTGACTAGTATAATCATTACAGTCTTATACTTTGATTATCTATATATAATCTAGTTAGAGTATTGCTTAACTATTTTATTTGCTATCGGAATTAGCGTCTCAAGTTAGAAAATGTTTTAATATATAATTGTGTGTGACTCGGATTCGGGGGTAGCGATTCATTTTATCATTACTTCGTCACAGACATCACTTCAAAGCCTTGGGATCACCCGAGAAAAGACAGTATTCGCTATTTCTTCTTCTGTCCGCTTTGTAATGACTTACCGTTTTCAATGTACTTTTATCAACATGGATACGACACACGTTCGGTAATATGTGGTGATTTTACCGAAGACTCTGAAACTAACAGAAAGTTAATCTCCTCTGTTCACCAATTTATCCAGTTTTCAAAAAGATTTAACATGGCTTAAGAAATTATTCATAAAGTTCAAAGAGCAAACATCTGGAACCAATGCATTCTATTTCTTTATTGGCAATTGATTTGTTGTAAATAGCTTCCGCAAATATGTGCACGTTCGGGAGAGGCATTTATATAAGCCCACTGAGCTTGTTTGCCAATGCCTTATCTTTCTCTTGAACTAAAAAATAATTATTCATGTGATACACTTCCACGCTTTTTTTTGTTGGCGCTATATTCAGTAAGATCAGGGTGTGGCGTATTTGCAGATCTATTCCAGGTGAAATACACATGTGTAAAACTGGAGCTGAATAATCATATCGCGAGGTATGGTTTGTATGATTCTTGTTTTACGCCGCACTCAGCAATATTCTAGCTATATGGCGGAAATCTGTAAGTCATCTGGACCAGACAATCCAGTGATCAACAGCGCACGACGTTCGGATACAATGACGTGTCAACCAAGACCACCCGATCCCGTCAGTCGCCGTGGGTTACTGAAGACCCGTTCTAACCCGGAAGATCACCTGTCTCGTGGTTTCATTGAAATGTGTCATCAAAAGCATCAAAGACATGAATTGCTAATTATTTTATCAGAAGCTTAATTTAATATTAGTTAAATGAGCTGCAGTCGTGACAGCAATACGTTCTTCAAACATCTGGTGTATGTTATTTTCCTGTGATTATGATTTTGTTTGGAGTGAGTGAGTGAGTTGAGTTTTACGCCGCACTCAGCAATATTCCATTCCAGCTTTGTGGCAGCGGTCTGTAAATAAGCGAGTCTGGACCAGACAATCCAGTGATCAACAACATGTGCAACGATATGCACAACTGGGAGCCGATGACATGTGTCAACCAAGTCAACGCGTCTGACCACCCAATCCCGTTAGTCGCCTTTTATGACAGGCATGGGTTTCTGAAGGCCTATTCTACCCCGGGATTTTCACGGGTCTAATTTTGTTTGGGAATCTGAAGGTGTTTGAAATGTTAAATGCTGCTAAAATGAATTCAGTTGTTAAAATTTGTGTACGCAAACACGCTATTCTGTCGCGCTGACTTCAAAACTGGAATAATATTCAGTGTTAAATAGTTTGACGACCTGAAAGCCACTCATGTTTAGTAGACCGTGAAAAGGAGATAAACGAATGGTTAGTTATTTGAGGATTGGTCAACTTAAAGTAACTAGTAGCATTACTCTTATGCTTAACGGAGGGGACCCGTGAAGGATCGAACAGGCCTTCAGCAACCCATGCTCAAAAGGCGACTATGTTTGTCGTAAGAGGCGACTAATGGGATCGGGTGGTCAGGCTCGCTGACTTTGTTGATGTCATGTCATCGGTTCCCAATTGCGCAGATCGATGCTCATGCTTTTGATCACTGGGTTGTCTGGTCCAGAGTCAGTTATTTACAGAAAACCACCGTATAGCTGGAATATTGCTGCGTAAAACTAAACTCACTCACTCACTCACTCACTTAACGTAGGGAAAACAATGATGATCGACTCGACGCTTTGTCCATTATACAATTTAACCGTTAATTCAGTGACATCACGGAATACATGAGGATAGAAAGCCACAAGTGATGCAGGGGATGGTGCTGACAAACGCATACACAATCAAGGCATTCATGACAGGTTCCTGGCGCGTCCAAGGGACGCAACTCTGCAAAGCGAATCCCGCAGCTGCAGATCACGTGGCTGAAGGGCCCTGAACCTGCATGTAGGACGAGAGAGATAAATCATTATAGTACTTTGAATTCACCCTCAAGTGGAGATAAACAACCACGGATCTTGTTAATGGATGAGAAGTCTATAAATAAAGTGTTATGTATATTTCCACAACGTGATCATCGATCTGCGCAATTGGGAACTGATGACGTGTCTCAACCAAGTCAACGAGTCTGACCACCCGATACCGTTAGTCGCCTTTTATGACAGGCATGGGTTTCTGAAGGCCTATTCTACCCCGGGATTTTCACGGGTCTAATTTTGTTTGGGAATCTGATGGTGTTTGAAATGTGTGAATTTCTCTGAAATATAGATTGCCGTTCATGGAATTCATTGAAGGCGGACATACCAGGACATACAAGGTAGGAGCTTGCTACTGCTCAGTCGTTCGTTCGTTCGGCTGATTGACAGGTTGGTTTTATTGTGAATCTGTCGGCAATATCGGTTGAATTTTGAATGCTTATCTTTGATGTATAAACTGAATCCTTTTTCACTTATACCTGACGTGATGTTTTGTGTCTTGACATTCTACTAAGACTGTTCTAATGACGGTCAGTTGCACCCGGCTATGGTCGACTTACGAGTATAATTGTGTGTCAGATACTACCTACTCATAGCTGATAACAGCGGCTGACATGGTCTGGTATGTGCATTGCGACGTAATAGGCAAACACATAAGTAGAACAATGTATGTGACTGTCAGAAATGCAAGAGTTGAGCCTTTTGTGCTCAGTTTTATTGTGAGTAGAAAAACCAAGCGTAATCGATATGTGTACTACCTCGGTGTACGTTTTGAAAGCTATGCTGAGACCTCTGATGTGATAAGGAGACTTGAATATAAATGCAAGTTAAGGGTTTAATTTGCCTGCAAATGTCTGGTTCACATTTAGCGACAGACAGGTCCTGTGTGTGGCTTTGGTAGCAGTTTTGTATGTTAGCCGAGATTACGATGCTGCTGTATGATTACACCCTGCCCTAGCTGCTGAAGATCGCGTTCACCGGATCTTCATGGGTGTGTCGTGTAGTACAGATTGACTGAGGAAGGTTTACGTCGCTTTTAGGAATATCACGGCGGAGGACACCTGAAATGAGCTTCCAATATTGAGCACTAGGGGGAATCAAACCTGGGTCTTCTACTAGACAACCACACCGTCTTTTAATATGGTCTCTTGGTACGACAAGACGATTCAATTTTCCCTATTTGTGCAGATGTTCAATCTACCAAAGCACATTGGTGGTGTAATTCAAAACCAGATGAATGGATTTGATTTTGCAGGGAACCTGCCATAATTGTGAAAAAGCTCAGTCAATTCTTTTCCAAAGTGAAAAGCATGTTTAATGTGATTATAATTTAACATTCAGTTCTAAAGTCAGCTATTTAGTCATTGTCTAATTTGTTTGCAGATTTCCATGTTGTACAAAACCCTAAACTACAGAAGCTGAAATACTGAAGGCCAAATGAAAGAGGCAGCTCCTCTCACTACAACCACTCACTTGGGTAAACCCACAATGCATCCCCACCAAAGATCCGTCAAACCCAAATCCGCTGCCAAGTCTGTCCCTGGGGCGGCAGGAGAAAGGTGTAGACCTCCAATAAAACCTTCAGTTTCCAAGATACCTCAAGTAAACTGTCCTTCCCAGTCAAAGGACCACAAACCTGGACTATCGCCGTCAAAAGACACGAAACAGCCACAAATAACAGCACCAGGTACCTTCAGAAAGGAAGAGAGAAGTGAACCTAGTTCAAAGCAATGCGTTTCAAAACGTGGCACAAATTCATCATCAGATACTGTCAAATATCCCAAGGTAACATATCCCCCCCTGGACAAGGACAAAAAACGTGAACAAGTGAAAGACACAAGTCATCCCCCATCATCATGTGCAAGACTCGGGACACTCAACAGGGACAGCCGAGGCACACAGAAGTCAAATCCTTTACATACCTCTCCCATAACAGAAGACACAACACTACTGAAAGACCAAAGTAGGGCAGCGAGGCATAGGCAAACAAAATCTATGCCTGTAGCTAAGTTAAATGCTTATCATTCTGAGAAAATTAATGAGGGTTCACCAACAAGGCCATCAAAGAAGACAGGGAGCGATGAGAATCAAATAAAACCTGATGGCGATTTAATAACAAAGGGGTCGCCAGAAAAGGAACATGATGAAGACATATTTTCAACCTCAGACCTGAACCTGAAAATGTCCATCATAAAGAATTCAGTTCTATGTAAAACTTTCAAAAGTGTTGGTTCATTTTGTTTCGAAAAGACATTGAAAATAATAGTTTTACTCAAGAGAATATATTGCCTTTTGCCAGAATTACCTTTCCATCCTTTTGCAGAAACAAATCGAAGGAAATGTCCTGACAAACCAAATTTAAGCCATTCACATGGTGAACACAAAGACATTACTATGGACACATCACAGATGGATGCATTGGTTGCTGAGATGGTAGATAAGCAGATCATTCGGAACTCTGACAATCCAAACCGGGACATCAAGAACTTCTTTGAGAAAGAGGTGAAAATGGAAAAGGAGAATATTGCCGTAGCGTTGGGGCATTTCAGACGGTTAAGAGGAAAGATCATAGGACTATTAAACAGTGAGATGACTTTTGGAACATGGACATTTTGCAATGCGGGGTCTCACTTCGATGGAACTAAGGTATTACCGCGATTAACAAAATCAAAATGTTGGCTTCTTCAGATTATTACAAACTCGGTTGGGTTTGTACAGAGGGTGTAAGGCTGAGACTACTCTAATAATGTTATATTTAAAGTGTTCATGATATCTAAAACCTCAGACATGAATACTACATGAATATCAGTCAGGTGTATAAGTTGCTTCCTTTCTCAGGTGGCCCGACCAAATGAATTTGACTGCACAATATTCCCAGATCTTCAGACCAAACTTGTGGCGGAGTTTGATGACACTTGCGAGGCTGGGGCATGCAAGGTGAAGGTAGTCGGTGATGTGAATGACCACGAGACGGATCTCCAGCTATTCCTTGAGGGAAGCTATGTAAACTCAAAAAAGTTCAAGGAATACGTCTTTGAGAAGCTTGAACGTGTTCTCCAATCTGATAGAAAGTTAAAGGGTTCGTTGATTTATCTCATGTGTTCAAATTCCCTTACGTCCCTGAATAATCTCTAGGTTTGAGTAAACACATTGTTTCCAAGACCCAGTATCAATTGAGAAACGTGACATTATCAAAGCCACCAGCTGAAATTCGAATGACTCGAGATATGTTTCATTTCAGATGCTCGGAAGTTTGCGTTTACCCAATCTTTCGCGGTGAGTTATGAGGGTATTCCAACTGAAGAGGGGATGAAAAGTATTGACATTGACTTTGTGCCGTCACTGAACATCAAACCCTGGCCTCCAAGGAACATTTCCCGTGACATCAACAAAGTCATCCCAGACAAGAGTAAAGCTACAGCCGTCCAGAGAAACGGCTTCAATGTAACTGCAAAACACTGGTATCATGGTTAGTAGTCAAAACAATTGATTGATTGATTGATTGATTGGTTGGTTGGTTGGTTGGTTGGTTGGTTGGTTGGTTGGTTGGTTGGTTGATGTTGAACGCCGCACTGAGCAATATTTCAGCTATATGACAACGGCCTGTAAATAATTGATCTGGACCAGACAATCAGGTGATCAACATCAGGAGAACTGATCTAGGCAAGTGTGATTAGCATAACCTGACTACCCAGTCCCGTTAGTTGCCGCTTCAGTTTAGGTTGCTCAAGACCAATTCTATCCCAGATCTTAATGGGTCAACCAAAATATGAAATATGTATGAGATCTATGTACTACAAACAAAACGTGTGTGAAGTATTTTATAGTCATATATAAACTAAAACGTTGTGAGGTCTGGACTGTTTGTATTGAACAGCAAATGTACAAATGTACAAATCTGATAAATTCTTTAAATGTTTTTCTTTTGAAAAGCCAATGATCCTCACCTCCTGTGGCAAGTTTCCTTTTCCTATGCTGAAAAGATCATCACCAAATATGCCGATAAAGTCGCTTGGAAACCGACACTTAGGACACTGAAAAGAGTCTTGGAAATTGCAAAAGGCAAGAGTGATTCTTGTGCCAAGAGTAACAATCCAGAGCTCTTGCAGATTCAAAAGGCAGTTCAGTATGTCCAGGAGCAAAATCTAGATCTGCGTTCTTCACGGCTGTCAACGTATCACATCAGAACCTTGATGTGGTGGCAGCTGTATGAACTTACAGTAGGGGAGCACGTGTGGAGGGAGGAAACCATGGCGACAAGATTCCAGGAATCTCTCCGGAAGTTCCAGAAGATGATGACGGGGGAAATAGTTGTGCCGCACTTCTTCCTTCCCCAGATTAAGAACATTTTACCGCATAGGCTAGCAAAGGAAAGGTTATTCCTCTATGTCATAGCAAGGGCAACTGAGGTAATATTCACCAAGAAGAAATGACTCCCAAAAACCTGGACAAACATTTAAACCATTGATAAGGCAAGGATATGTACTTATCGGTCCAAGTTCATAGGACAGTGAAGGGTGCGGATACAAACGTAACAGTTGTGTGATGCTGTTGCTGGATCGTCATTATCAGTCTTGTTAAAGTTAGGGGACTGTGGGGGTAGCCTAGTGGTTAAAGCGTTCGATCAACTTTCCTTGTAAAATTCGGACAAAGCAGACATTGAAAGGACAACCTCATGTACATTTGTATTGATGTAAATTTGATTTATTTATTTCCAGTGTAAACAAGCCAGTCATCTACGTCGATACTGATTGGCTAATATCTAGTCACATGACATGTCAGGAATCTATATAAGCGTGGCGCGAATTTCGAAAAGGGACTTGATCAGACCTCCCCAGAGGTACTACTTGTGTAACAGCTGATCTTGTCGACACCTCTAGAATATGATTTTTTTATTCTATTTGCATTATTGGTTCAATGCAGTAAGTTGTTATGCCGATCACTTAGCTTTAGGAATACTGACATGTCATACCTCTGATATCAAGTGCATACATACTGTAAGAAAGGACCACTTCTGAATATTCATTAAAAGTTTAACATTTGTTGTTAAATTCTGCCATGGTCTCTCATTTACTGACGCCTCAGGCTCGGGGATGTTACAGTTTTTTGGGGGATGTTACAATATATACTTGGAAAGTAATTAAGCAAACAACCCCACTATCTGATTTTAGGCCGTTTCACCGCGCATTAACAAGTCATATTGTGAGAACTGCTTCCATTTGACCACAATGATGGCGGGTCATAACAACAACAACAAACTTTTAAACCGACCGAAGATGTATACTTTAGATATAATTTCAGTATTTAGGATTCGCTGATGAAATCAGCTGGGGGTAAGACGCCTCGCCTCGGCTTTACATGTCTATCTTACTTTACATTCATGCTCCCACTTTCCGTGCACGTCTGTCTTCCTGTACACTGTATAAGTGTACACATCAATCATCTCATATTGCACCCACATATGGGGAATCGAACGCTAACCTTCCGCGTCGACCGAACATTTTAACGGGACAACCCTCGTTAATATAATGAGAACCTAGATGTACCAACACTAAAACGGGAATGCACACTAAAACTTTACATCAGCAAAAGATTAAAAACAAACAACAGCGACTAAAATAATCATATCAATAAATGGAACTGATGTAGTTCAAATAAAAGGTTTTTATCCATAACGTTTGCCAATGTTGTACTTGCCAACCTCCAAATTGTCATTCAAAGACGTTGAAATGATATATCAAAATAATGATGTTCAAGCAGCAGATCACTTGGATTGCGGCATCTGAGAATGTATGACAGTATGGAACTATATACCATGGTTACTATGGTGATGCAGAACATACAAACCCAAGGGGTACGGCATACAACCAGTTCCCACTTAGGGCGAACAATGCCTGGACATTCTTGACGCATCGGAGATAAAAGCATTTATCACCGAGATGATTCATACATGATTTAAACAACGCTCCGAATTCAGGCAGTCCGACCACTAAGTGTGCGTTCAAACCCTCCTAGAAGATATTGTAGGACCATTACAGCAGAGAGTAGAACTAGGAACTTGTATTTACACCTCTAGGTCTGGATTTTCCAAGCTCTCTTAGCTTCAGATAGCCGTAACACCAATCACATTTAGTTTAAATGATTTTAACTGGAAGCAGGACACTAAGTGTGCTTTTAAACTCTCTAACTGGTTCATAGAAGAGGTTATAGGACCATTGAGAAGAACTTAGAATCTTCCGGCTCTGGGAGCAGTGGGAGGGCCCAGCGGTTAGAGCGTTAGCTCGTCACGCCGAAGACAAAGACTCCGGATACGATTTCACATATGGGTTCAATATGTCAAGCCCATTTTTGGTGTCCCCAACCGTGATGTTGGTGGAATATTGCTGAAAGGCGTAAAACTAAACTCACTCATTCACTCTTATTTCGTTATAAAGGGGGGAAACATAGATATGGTCCGTTTGGTCATAATTCAGTCTTCAGAATGTTTATTGACAAACCCTAAACCATACACACGTCCACGCAGGAAGGTGTGTGTGAGAGAGAAATCTATTTAAAAAACTGGAAGATAAAGTTCAAAGTTGATGATACTTTAACAAAGAGCATTCATGAAACAATTTGCCATCTGACATCTGCTCATCCGTGCGATAGAATTAAAAGCACAAGAGAAGAAAGCGAATATATTTTATTTCCATTATGACACAGAGCTCTGAGCAGTATCCTTTTCATACTGAAACTGGTTGATTTAGGAGATAAACATCATGTGTTGGCTAATTTCCGGGTTTTGTTGAGTATTTTCAGCACGGGAATGCATTTGGAACCGACGGCGTCATCAGGGCCCGCTTGCACAGAGCAATCTTAGTTACAATCAATCTTAAGCCCCTACAATCAACTTTACAATCACCGTACAATTGCTCTAGTCCAGTTGCACAAACACGATCTTAAGACAGCATTGATTTAAGATCGCAATCTTAACCAAGATCGAACTCTTCAACGTTGGAGGTAGAAATTTCTTAAACTGGACTACAGTCTACAGGTGTCTTCAAGTGCGCATAGCATGCAGCGCAAATAAAACGTGGAACTTGTTCCCGCACGCAAATGACATTCCATCTTTAATCGTACCTTGCAGATTTTTCATGAAAACAAAACAAAACCAAAAGAAAAAAAACAAACCCAAAAACCCCAACCCACAAATCTTTGAAGGAAATGATAACGTTGAAGAAGGAAGCGATAACGTGGAAGGTAACATGTATAATCACTCGTACCTCAGGGGTTATTCTCTAATCTTTCTACATTCTAATTTTTTATGAACTAGGTATGTGATACTGCAACCACAGAACTATCATGTTTATGCAAGTATTGACATGCAAATACGTTAACAGATTGGACCTTGAGTTATTGACCTAATAATCATGAAATTAAAAGATAGCACATAAATAAAATTTCCTTATGATATAACACCTCAATGTACCATGGCTGTCAGTTGAACATAGTTTGGCATCGGTGTTATTTGGAGTAAAATCCCATATATATCCCACAAGCATTAGATTTGTAAAGATATGACAGTGTGACATGACTGTGGGAGTGTTTCTTAATAATTATTATTCGCTTTGTTAAAAAAAACGTTTCATGCAAATTTCACATACCCCAGCTAGTGTATTTTTCCCGTTTGAAAAATACTTGTATTATATTAAAAATGCATAGATTAAAACTCTTGTCTCTCGTCAGTAGAAAAAAACATAATTTTGTACTTTATCCAACTGTAGATTATTTCAGTGATAAAGAAAGACAAAATCATTAACCGAAAAGAAATATGTGGATATCTGTTTTGTCACAACAGAACATGCACTGTATTAATTTTGGGCATAGCAGATTTTACGGCAACGGCATGATATGCAAAGGGAAAACCACTCCCATCTTGCGTAAAAACTAAGATTAGCTGCCCTTGAGTTATTGAAAAGGTCATGGCCACTGCTAAGCGCATGCAGACACTCTTCGTTACTATCCTTTCCTTGTTTATCAAAAAGGTACAGTGTATGATGTTCATACCGTTTTCCAACACTGAATCGGGTGAGAATTGTACTCTATAATAATCGACTCGATAATGATGTTGTTCACTACCTCAAATAACGATATTTCTGACGTTAACTCGATGTTGCACTCTCCGTGTTGTTGAAGTGTCGAGGCGAATCATACAGCTTTATGCAGTATAAAAGCAATCCCCAAACCTAAAGCTAATTATTTGCGTGAAACTTACACCAACTTGAACGCCATTTTGCTACTGACTACAATGATCTTAGCTCCTTACAATTGGTTCCTACCAATTGTAAGTTTTGATTGTAACTTACAATGATCTTAGCCTACAATCGCTTTGTGCAAGTGGATGGCGATTGTAGCCGAAGCCTAAGATCGCGATCTTAAGGATTTACAATAATTGTAGCTCTAAGATCGTTTTGTGCAAGTGGGCCCAGTACAGCAGTGAAGTGTCATCAGCTGGCCGTTTCAGCTGGTTTCCATGGTAGCATGTGGAGTTGCTCATTTGTAACGTCATTCTAACTTTACGTCACAATATGATTTGAATGACGTCACCACTGTTGATGACACAACAAAACAATTGTTCACGTGTCAATACGCAGTGAACAGTCTTACAGTTTCCGGGAATCTAATACCATTTAATCATGTTTTTCAACCAATCAGATTACAGAACACTGTGACTTTTGGTTTACAATATACTTTTAACATTCAAATCTCCGCATTCAGTGGGAAATATTGTCACCAGTCCTTTTCATACTCAAATTAGATAGATCTTCTTTATAGAATCAAATTCCTGTCGTCACTGTTCGCAGACTTGAAATAACATACAGAGTTTGGTTGACAGATGGATCTCACGTTTATCAACTTGTGTTGATGTTTTTACAGCAAATGTCACTTTGGTCAGTGTCTATTAAACTAGTGCTTAACGGACAACTGGTACTAGTACCTAAAGGACAACTGGTAGAATAGTGGTTAAGCATTCACTTGATAATGATAATAATGATAATAATTCACTTATATAGCGCTTAGTATCCATCTGACTAGTATTACATTTTGTGACCCAGTGCCTTAGATTTTGTCTCACTTGTATTGTATTTGAAATCGGTATTGTGAAATTGACTTGTGACTTTGTATAACTTGCTCTCTTTGCTAATAATATAACATATGAATGTTTTAGACTTGTCTTTGTTCTGTTTTGCTGGTTCACAGGGGATTTCTTACATCGTTTGTCACGGCAAATTCTCAACCGTAACACTAGTTGCTCACTGGACGCTGCAATCAGAATCTGCTTAACATTACCCCGCATAACCCAAGCTGCCTCTTAGGCGCTAGAAGGTTATAGTCACAGGACTCTATCGCACCGGGTACCCATTTTCTGCTGGGTGAACAGAGGCAAATTTGAACAAACTCACTTGCCTAAGGTGAGACCACATGTCTCCCATGTTCTTCGTTGTGGGGCAGGATCGAAGTCTTAGAAACTCTCAGGAGTCAAACTGCCAAACACGCTCACCCATCCAAGGACTGTCCGAGCAAGACGCTGCTTAACTTGTCACTTGTTACGCCGAACACCCGGGTTCGATTTTCGTCATGGGTACAATGGATGAAGCACATTTCTCAAGTTGTGATTCTGCTGGAATGTTGCTAACAGCGGCTTAAATCTGAACTCACTCACTCACTCACTGTTTACGAGTATTGGTCAGTAGCTCTAGAAAACAAGATTTCCGTGGATCTGACCAAGATGTACATGAACTCCCTGTCCCTCCAACGCACCGTGCTCATCATATCACGAACTCCAGGCAAGAAGAAATGAGGCACCGTCATCTCGCCAGTCAGCATTTTCTTGAACTTGCCCAGAGAGAAGTGCAACCTGTTAACCTGAGTTTCATCCCTCCATACATGGAACCCGGCGCTGAGGTCGTACAACAACGTCCACATCAACGTCCTGATGTGGTAGGTTGTGAAACCTAACCGAAACGAGTCATCCCTCAAATAATGTTGTTTGGTGTATTCAGCGACTTGTTTAATCATCTGTGACTTTCCTGTGACAGAGAGGCCCTGTTGGCCCTTGGCAATCTCCATCACTCGTTTCATTGTTCGGAGGATTGGCTTCCAGCTGTCCGTGTTCCCGTGCAAAGTGAGTTTCTGTTCAGCGGAGGAGAAAGACATCTGCCACTGCAAGTTGTTTGGGTGGTGTACTGAAAGAAATATAAATGTTTAGGATTTGAACCGATGTTGGGATATTGTGCAAAGAAGATCATTCGATAGACATTTTCCGCTTGACATATTCAAATGAAGTCGTACTTAGAAATGACTGAGAAGACTTTACCAGGACAGCACTTAGTTGTAACGTTGAATCCTTTTTCCTTGATGTCGGAATAGTGAATGATATGGGCTATATCCTTGAGGTTTGAGCATTTGCTCAGATCCCGCGCAGTTGGAGACGGTGGCCACTGTGATATGTTGATTGCTGGCACGATGTCCACGTCGATGTCAAGGTTGCCGTGGGAGGTCTTGGTGCCGGTGTAGGTGATGCCGAATGAAGGGGAATTCTTGTGTTTTAGGTTCTCTGTGAGAAAGACATGTCATCTATACGACTTGACCAGAGTAATATGTGGCAGTGGAGTAACGAGGAACGACTGCTGTGACACAGTGTGAATGAACCAATACTTTCCATCGTTACCAAGCCGTTCTAATCAGGACGCTGAAACAATGATTAGTGGGCCTTATGAATTGAGAGGCGCCATTCCTAGGGTTAGAAGCCTAGTTCTGGAATCTTTAACACATAACAACTGATTACTATTACCAACAGCGCAGATCGATGCTCATGCTGTTGATCACTGGATTTTCTATTTACAGACGGCCGCCATATTGCTGGATTAAATAACAAACAAACAAACAAACTTACTCTTACACCTGGGATTTCCACTCACAAATATGCCCATCAGGTCAAAGAAATACTGCCGATACTTCACAGGGTTGATGAAGCTGTCGTCACATAGAGCTTGAAGAGCTGAAGATGTATTTTTAACTCTGACCTTGCAGTAGCCAGGATAGCAGTCCTCAAACACTGGTTGAAAGATGGAGTCAACTTCCGGCATGAATAAACAATCCATCTCATTGGGTCTGGACACCTTAAACAAGAAGTGAGTGAGTGAGATATATTAATATTTAACGTCACATCGGCAATATTTCAGCCATGTCGTGACAGGAACATAACACTGAAAAGGAATATATGTATATATGTATATATATAAAAACCTGTCGACAAAGTAAACAGTAACACAACTAGAATATCACAGAAAAGAATGTAAAACTACCTTAAACAAGAAGACCGTGAACTGAGCTGTGCATCTATAGGAAAACACGATTATAAAAGACCTCTTAAAATGTTCCGTGAAAATCTGGGATTGGATCAGACAGACACTACTTGCAATACCTCCAATGTCCATATGTTGGTGGAGCATGTTTGTGCACATACTAACTAACTTTGTAAAAAGCATACCCGTGAAGATATGTGTTAGGATGAGACAGACACTACTTGTAGTACTTTCAATGTTTATACGTTGGTGGAGCATGACTGTGCACATACTAACTACCTTTGTAAAAAGCATACCCGTAAAGATCTGGTATTAGATCAGACAGACACTACTTGCAGTACATCCAATGTCCATATGTTGGTGGAGAATGTCTGTGCACATACTTTCTACTGTGGTCAAAACTACCCGTTAAGGTATCCTCTGTTAGGATTGGTCTTCCGTTCCTCTTATCATAAGAGACGACTAACGGGTGGTCAAGCGGGTCCCTGACTTGGTTGACACATGTCATCGCATCCCAATGGCGTAGATCAGTACTCGTCATGTCAGTCATTTGATCGGTTGGTTCAGATTCGGTTATGCCGACATATAACTGCTAATTGCAACGTTAAATAACAAACAAACATGCACACAAAGAAAAGAAAAAGCATCGAACATTCACCTTAGTTTTGTCATAATATGAACCTCCCCGAAACGCCGTCCACGTCCAAGGCGTCATCGACTTGAGAAAAGTACAGATATCGTTCTGCAAGTCTGTGAAAATTGGTGCCACACCCTCAATTTCATTTTGTTTTAGAGTCACGTCGTGCTTAAAAAAATTGGAAATGTCACTTCTTGGATTTCTTGAATGTTCCAGTTTTCCTATACTGACCATGTGGCCAACAAAGTCTTCCATGTTTGCCAGGACCTCTCTGTCCATCACGTTTGAATGGGTGGTGTGTTGTCCGGCATTTGGGTTACCGGAACTTAAGAGCGTGGTATTCACACAGAGAGGCATTGTTGGGCGACTTCTACCATCACATTTCTTGTGGTTATTCAAATCCACAAACCACTTGTTGCAATCAGGACATTGCTCTTTGTCATCAGGTGACCTTTGGCTGGTTCTATTGCCTCTACCATCACATTTCTTGTGATTATTCAAATCCACAAACCATTTGTTGCAATCAGGACATTGCTCTTTGTCATCAGGTGACCTTTGGCTGGTTCTATTGCCTCTACCATCACATTTCTTGTGATTATTCAAATCCACAAACCACTTGTAGCAATTAGGACATCGCTCTTTGTCATCAGGTGACCTTTGGCTGGTTCTATTGCCTCTACCATCACATTTCTTGTGATTATTCAAATCCACAAACCACTTGTTGCAATTAGGACATTGCTCTTTGTCATCAGGTGACCTTTGGCTGGTTCTATTGCCTCTACCATCACATTTCTTGTGATTATTCAAATCCACAAACCACTTGTTGCAATCAGGACATTGCTCTTTGTCATCAGGTGACCTTTGGCTGGTTCTATTGCCTCTACCATCACATTTCTTGTGATTATTCAAATCCACAAACCACTTGTTGCAATTAGGACATTGCTCTTTGTCATCAGGTGACCTTTGGCTGGTTCTATTGCCTCTACCATCACATTTCTTGTGATTATTCAAATCCACAAACCACTTGTTGCAATCAGGACATTGCTCTTTGTCATCAGGTGACCTTTGGCTGGTTCTATTGCCTCTACCATCACATTTCTTGTGGTTATTCAAATCCACAAACCATTTGTTGCAATTAGGACATTGCTCTTTGTCATCAGGTGACCTTTGGCTGGTTCTATTGCCTCTACCATCACATTTCTTGTGATTATTCAAATCCACAAACCACTTGTTGCAATCAGGACATTGCTCTTTGTCATCAGGTGACCTTTGGCTGGTTCTATTGCCTCTACCATCACATTTCTTGTGATTATTCAAATCCACAAACCACTTGTTGCAATCAGGACATTGCTCTTTGTCATCAGGTGACCTTTGGCTGGTTCTATTGCCTCTACCATCACATTTCTTGTGGTTATTCAAATCCACAAACCATTTGTTGCAATTAGGACATCGCTCTTTGTCATCAGGTGACCTTTGGCTGGTTCTATTGCCTCTACCATCACATTTCTTGTGATTATTCAAATCCACAAACCATTTGTTGCAATCAGGACATTGCTCTTTGTCATCAGGTGACCTTTGGCTGGTTCTATTGCCTCTACCATCACATTTCTTGTGATTATTCAAATCCACAAACCACTTGTAGCAATTAGGACATTGCTCTTTGTCATCAGGTGACCTTTGGCTGGTTCTATTGCCTCTACCATCACATTTCTTGTGATTATTCAAATCTACAAACCACTTGTTGCAATTAGGACATTGCTCTTTGTCATCAGGTGACCTTTGGCTGGTTCTATTGCCTCTACCATCACATTTCTTGTGATTATTCAAATCCACAAACCATTTGTTGCAATCAGGACATTGCTCTTTGTCATCAGGTGACCTTTGGCTGGTTCTATTGCCTCTACCATCACATTTCTTGTGATTATTCAAATCCACAAACCACTTGTAGCAATTAGGACATTGCTCTTTGTCATCAGGTGACCTTTGGCTGGTTCTATTGCCTCTACCATCACATTTCTTGTGATTATTCAAATCTACAAACCACTTGTTGCAATTAGGACATTGCTCTTTGTCATCAGGTGACCTTTGGCTGGTTCTATTGCCTCTACCATCACATTTCTTGTGGTTATTCAAATCCATAAACCATTTGTTGCAATCAGGACATTGCTCTTTGTCATCAGGTGACCCTTGGCTGGTTCTATTGCCTCTACCATGACATTTCTTGTGGTTATTCAAATCCACAAACCACTTGTTGCAATTAGGACATTGCTGTTTATTATCAGGTGTCCTTCTGCTTCCTGTTTTGCCTCTACTATCACATTTCTTGTGGTTATTCAAATCCACAAACCACTTGTTGCAATTAGGACATTGATGCTTTCCATCATTCTTCTTCGACATGGCTGACCTAACTCGCTGCCTAATAATCTGTACTCAATATCTGCCTTCTCTATCGGGAGTTAGTTTAGACATTCTTGACAGTGTAGATTCGCAGCGTAGCTGGTCCGAGAAACTACCCGATCTTGCCCAGCAGCTTCGTGACAGTCAAGTCACATCACTTCTATAAATAACCAGCGTTAGATACCGAATACACTCATGGAAATGGCATTCAATTCCATGAGAGGAAACACATGTTCTCTGAACAGGAATAACGAGCTGGTTATAAAAACTCGGAAAGAGGCAGTGGATGTGAAATGTTAACCACCACTGGGCTTTCACGGTGGACTCATTGTCTACTTTCGTTACTGAAAGTTACCAGTCTTGATATATGACGTCACGTGTCATTCCGAGAAAAAGTCACCGGCAACTTCAACAGGTCGAGCGAGGCGTTACTTCGTTGTGGGCGTGGTCGAGGGTGTGTTCGAGGACTGCCATTGTAACCAACGTAGATCGTTGCTGACAACATCACCGACAATAAAATTAAAGATTCAGTATACATGGTATCTTTGCAATGTGTTATTGATTCATAGGCATTCCTAAGTCGTATCATAAAAGCTGCCTTCAGCGGAAATGTCGTATAAAGGGGAATACCGCAACGACAATATATGATACGTCTTTCTTGTTTATAGTTTGTATTCCCACACTCTCAGAACGACTAGTTCAAACTGAGGTGTCGACATGTACATGTCCCTAGCTCCTCGTTTTCAGTACTCACAGGTGGAGAGGAGCTTGTTCCCCTGCATGCCATGGTTCAGCACCGTCACGGAAGTAACTCGTTTATATTTCATACATTAAGTGCATATCACGTGACAGTGCATTTGTTGGAGCGAATTTCATCACAGGGAGATCCAGACGGGGGTGGGGGTGGGGAGTGCAGGGACGCGCACGATCCCCTTTGTCCTGAAAGCTTATTAAATGACCATTAAAATCCCTTTCACTTTCGCTTACGTTCGCAGGAAATCATTTCTTTCCAAAAAACAGGCTTTACCAGGTCGCCTAGTGTACACAATTGATGTTGCAAGTCCTTCCCCACAATACATAAGTCTGCAAATGATACGTTTTCAACAAGAAGGCAGACCTTTTGATTAGGCTGGGGAAAGGATGAGGGTGAGGTGAGGGAGGTTGGAGTTGGGAAGGAGTTGATCGCTGATCCCCCCCCCCCCCCCCCCCCCCCCCCCCCCATATTCTCAACCTCTATATGTACTGTGCAGTTTTTGTCATGAACTATTGCACCTACAGACCGAGGACGCTTGCACCGAGGGAGTCACCACTGAGAGTGAGTTTAGTTTTACGCCTCACTCAGCAATATCCCAGCCATATGGCGGCTCACCAGTGAGGACATCAACATCGACATCGGACAGCGTTGTAGCTGCTGTGACACGGATAGGGGTCTGTTTGTGATAACCCTGCTGTATGAGAGATTGTTGACATTATTTTTAACAGTATTGTCTTCAATGTGTTGCTGGGAATAGCAACAATCTGATCTAGGTCTTTATAAAGGACAATGAAGGAAAGTCGTATTTAACGGATA
Organism: Haliotis asinina; assembly: GCF_037392515.1. Lineage (NCBI taxonomy): Eukaryota > Metazoa > Mollusca > Gastropoda > Lepetellida > Haliotidae > Haliotis > Haliotis asinina. The sequence goes on along the minus strand of NC_090286.1, from coordinate 6,252,300 downwards.
TTGTTTGTTTTCAAGGTACACTGACTTTTGACGGGAAAGTTTGCATCGCTCGTCTCGTACTTCCAAAGGTGATTAGACTTTTCTCGACCTTCCACGCCATGACGTGTTTTGCCGGACTCAGTGTAAGCCATGCCAAACTATTCATGCCAAGTATCACCAGGGGACAAAACCAAAGAATCATGGCGCAGATCACCAAGACCTTCGGCAACACAGCGACCAAAATGAAGGGTTACCACGAACCATATTTTTCTGACCAAATTAAGAAAAGAGAGTGGTTTGAGAGAGTGCCACTGGGGTACAATATTTCGTTCCTGCCAAGGGCATCGTGGTGGCGCGTGATGTCTTCGCCATCTTCTTTCAATTTTGGACAAATCCGATGAAAAACTGGTTTTATGTCATAAATTGTTTGAACAGACAGAAATCATATCAGACATATAAATATTCCTGTCCAGTTTTTGTCCGCAGTTCATCTCAGAACAAATTTTAGTTCTCCAACTGGCTGCACCTCATAATCTACACTATTGGGATACGATGAGGTGTGGCCTCTCACAAGCATGGGTCGTGGAGGACATATTTATCCGGATATTGGAAGGCTGGGGGTTTGAGGTCCTGGCAACCGCCTCCGTGGTGAAGTGGTTAGAATGTCCACCCGGATGGAGGAAGGACACGGGTTCGATCCCCAGCCACGCCATACCAAACGTTAAAACATGGCCCCTGCCTGCCGCTTGGCATTAATGTGTAAAACAAGTGGTCAGTATACTGTGTCTGGGTGGGGTATTCATGTTTAAGAGTGGCGTGGTATCTCAGTGAGCCAGCACTACAAAACCAGCTTATGTCTGGGCCAGTGCAAGCAGTAACACATACACACACCTCATCATATGAAGAAATATTCTCAAGTACAAAATCCCATTTCCCCTCACCTTACCCGGTACCCCTGTTGCATCATACCTACGTTCAGTCATCCCTGTGTTGACCTCAGAAGACTAACATGGTTGCCCAAATAATCCATAGGTGTCCATGACCATTTTAGTCTTCAGTCCATGAAACATAACCAAAACTCAGATGATCTAAATATTGTATTTCAAAAGATAACCAATAGATATATAATCATTAAATATCTAAATAAATTTGTCACCACACAATAAATACATGCTGCCCTTCTTAAAATAGGTCCCTTTGTATGAACTACAATCTAACAAATACATCTACATCAGACATACAATAATGAACAAACAGGACTACAAATCACAATGATGACTGGTGGGGAAAAAAATATTCAACTGAGACCCAATAAACAAAACAGGGCCATCAATTCTCATTGACCACAGTGAACTCAGAAACATAACAGAAACATGAATACAAATATACACCTAACAAATCAATTCAACACTTTATGCAATATTTCATTACTTAATAAGTAACTGATAATAATAGACATTAACAGATATCACAGAGAAGACCTCACTTACTTTGAATATGTTCACTCTTTGTTCATGTACAAGTTTATTGAATTCATTCAAGAGAGTTCACAAATTTTAACACACTTCAACATTGAAAACAATTATTCCATTTCTAGTAGCATCACTACTGGTAAATTCACTGAGTCAGCCATTTCTTGAAATTTCATTTTTCAATGAATACAAAACATCTTTTTGTGGAGACTGCTTAGACACGGCAATAATATGTTGGTCACAGCTGAGCCATCTTATGTGATTATATGAGGTGTTACTTGGAATACCCTATGGTTCAGCAGACATCCAGCATCATTCTACTGAAGTATTTAACATCTTCGGCTGTTTGCCTTGCAGCTGAACATGATTTACGCATTTACATCGTCCTAGAACCATCCCATCCGTCAGTATTACGGGTGTAGACCTGAGGGAACGGGAATAAATTGGTGTAAATCTCTACAGTTGCCAAGACCTTTCTTAATAGCAAATGAATGGTGTTGGAATATGTGAACTGGCGCAAACCAGTCAAGGTCTGTTGAAACCAGTCTCTACCAGTCTGAACCTCTGTAAAGTAGTCAAGGTCATCATGACCAGTGTGAACCAGTCTAAGCCACTGTGACCAGTTTGAACAATTATAAACCACTGTAGGATATGTGAACCACTGAATTCCAGAATAGGCCACTGTGAACCACTGCATTTAAGAATAGGCCACTGTGAACCACTGCATTCCAGAATAGGCCACTGTGAACCAGTAAAGTGATAATCACTACATTGTTTGATACAGTTATCAAAATGATACTGAACTATGCAGACATTTTGAAAAACGGTCTGATCAATGTCCCAATACAAAAACAATAACCATATCACAGCAGCAAATTTGAACAAATCAGTCTATCTGAAGGCTGACGGACAGAATGTGATAAATTATAACATTATGTGTTCATATATGCATAGATGTAAAACTGCTGCTTAATGCTGTAATCATAAATTCATACCTTGTTTGAAAGAGTTGGTTGGATGGTGTTTAACGCAGCACACAGCAGTATTCCAGCTACATGGCAGTGTTACTTTAGGACTGTTTAAGTGCCTGTGCCAGAACATGGTTCATTTTAGAGGCTGGCTGTCAAAAGCTGGGCCCTATATCTATTTGTACTTGTTCAAAAAACGGAAGTACTATTATAGTTTACATAATACACTATACTGTTAGTTTTAGGCCAAGTCATAAGGATCTTCCACTACTGTTAAATATTACAAGTGAGAGGGCCCTTTCACAATGTAATTGCATTGCTCAGATAATCACTCTACTTCATGTCAACAGTTAATCAGTTGTTATACTGAGTAAAATGATTGGAGGGAGGGCACCCAGATGAATATATCTACGTGTTGCTGCATCATGTGTTTGTTTCAAGTACTACAAAACTGTACAAAAACAGGCACTTTGTTAACTTACTTTCCATTTTCATAATAACCTTTGAAAAAGAGGAGCATGTTGTTCATCCTTCTTTTGGCAATGCTACCATGGTAACTTGACCTCAGAATAGGATTTGATTCCCTCATCCGTACAGAGGCTGAAGTCCATTTCTGGTGTATGTGGTGGTAAAACTACAAAAAGCAGCATAAAACTCAACATACTCAGTGTAGACTACTTCTTTACCTAACTAGAATCAACAGTGGGTAGGACAAGGTGTACATTTTCTCCAAAGCTATCTTTAAGTGATTTTATGTCTGCTTCGGTAAGTTTGCAACCTTCCAGGACAAGGTTACACAAAGCAGGAGCTGCAGTCAGCTGGATGAGACCTTCCAGACTGACCTGTCTACAATATGAAAGATTCAGACTCTGTAACTCCTTCAGTGCCCCAGCTATTGTCCCGAGACTGGATTGGTTCATCTGCCCACATCGCGACAGGTTCAGATTCTTCAAGTGAGGTAGCTTACGGCACATGTGATGGATGGTGAGATCTGAGCAAGCAGTGTCTGACAACTCAAGATGGGTGAGGTTTGTCAGTGTGGTAACAATTTTCTCTAAACCTGACTCTGTTACTCGATAGCAGTGATTGAGGACAAGATGCTTCAAATTGGGGAACTTCTCTGTGATGTCTCCAAGATCCAAATTGTCAACACGAGAACATTTTGTGAGGTCAAGGTTGGTGAGGTCAAGGTCATTTGATGTCTTTAGCCAGCGTGGGGTCCATGCACACTGGTTCATTGTCAGCTGTTTCAAGGAACGTGGCAGGTTTTTGCTGTTTAGATTATCTGTGTTACACTTTACCAAGGTCAAGGACAGCATTTTAGGACATCTCTCTTGTAGATCTAGCAGCATTGCATCAGACAAAGAGTGTTTCTTCCATTTTGTGGACTCTGAAAGATGAAGAATATTAATAGTTACCATGGTTATGAACCTGTGCTTTCCACATCTCTAATAAAGTACTTGGCTCCTAAAACATTTCAACATATGCAGTCATTCATAGAAAATTCAGAACAATTCTCCCGTAGCCTTCAACCATGTACTGAGGGCATGTGTAGCCAAAATGCCTAAGGCACTACACTTTCGAGCAGAGACGCTTTCCAGGTTCACACTGGAAATGTACCTTTGTGGTCCGTTAAGCAACCTGCATCGGACATCATTGTCACATTCAGTTTGGAATGTACTATCATGTCAGCCACTAAACAGGTTGAAAGCGTCACTGGGAAAACTACAGAAAACTATGCCAATTTGTTCTTGGGGAAACATCCTGCTCAGTCACACCAATGAAAATGCATGGAACTCTAAAACAATATGCCATTCAAAACTGTGTTCACTTTGAAGCCGACTGATTATGAGGGGCCAAGTTCAATTTATATTTTTCATTTTGATTCCGACTTCTTTGAGTGGCGACCTAAGAAAGTCAAGGGAATAGGCCTTCAGCAACCCATGCTTGCCATAGGTGACTATGCTTGTCACAGGAGGTGACTAACAGGATCAGGTGGTCAGGCTTGCTGACGTGGTTGACACATGAGATCAGTTCCCAATTGCGCAGATTGATGCTCATGCTGTTGATCACTGGATTCTCTGCAGATTTACTGACCGCCGCCATATAGCTGGAATATTGCTGAACTAAACTCGCTCACTGACTCTTTGACTGGCATTCTAGAAGTTGGGTAGTTTAAGGATGAGGACTATTTTTAGGCATATACATGACTTCTTTATTCTGCATAAGCAACTTTTTCGACATAGAAACATCGTCTATACAGAACAAGGAAGTTGTATAGCCAAAATAGGTTTTTGATAATAAATTTACCCGTGAAGGTCCTGGGGTAGAATAGGCCTTCAGCTACCCATGCTTGCCACAAAGGGCGGCTGTGCTTGTCAGAAGAGGCGAATAATGGGATTGGGATGGTCAGACTCGTTGACTTGGTTGACACTTGTCATCAATTCTCAACTGCGCAGATCTGTGCTCATGCTGTTGATCACTGGATTGTCTGGTCCAGACTCAATTATTTTCAGACCCCTACCATATAGCTGGAATATTGCTGAGTGTGGCATAAAACTAAACTCACTCACTCAATTTTGATTCCGCACCACTCTAACTTTTCCGCTGAACCTACACAAACACATGGTCATGATATTGAAGTAGTTCCTGACAAGACAAACCAGACAACAATGCATGTTGTTAGAACTGGTAACATTAAAAGAGGAAACGTCTGAACAGAGGACTCCAGATAAACATGCTAAAGGGCTAATCATGATAATAAGCACTCACTTGGATCACAGAAGCCACCCAGCTTCATCGTCAACAGACACTCAGAGAAATGAGCCCTCATCACTTTCCACATCTTGTTGAGGCTGAGAACATATGGCAGCAGATCAACATGGCGCCACAGGGAGTTGTCTTGAACAATACGGCGCCACCTTCTACACACTCTGAAAATACAGTTGGATTTCACAAGCATTTTCATTATAATGCCAAATAATTTTTCAAGTCTCACATAAGTTGATAATTTTTTACACAAATTCCACGTTACAAGATTTGTCATATTTCCATGATTACAGGTTTCAAATTTCCATTGGCGCCGGTTAGCAGACTGAACTCAAGCTGTCTGGATGAGATGGGTGAGAATGATTTCACGTTGCTTTTAGCACCATTCAAGCAATATCAGGGCAGAAGACACCAGAAATGGTGTCAGGTTAAAACCAATTCACCTTGTTTGAGTTAATCTCATCCTTCATATTGCTTGACAAGTATTAGATGAGCCAGCGCAGCAAAGGTGTTTGTGTCAAGCAGGCAGGGCAAGTAATCTGAACGAATACATTTGGTTGCTACAGGTAGATTGGCGATAAAACAAGTGCAGTACATACTGACTGTGGCGTGAAATCAATACTGCTACTGTTTAACACTTGTCTCGTAGAGTGATTTAGTTCAGCAAAACACCATCACAACACGATTCACACGAGGAAATGGAAATTTTCAATATTTAGATGACAACCGTTTCCATCTTGTTTCAGATGGAATGCTCTGGAGGGCCTTCCCATATATGCAAATTGGGGTCATTTGTCAGGTCATGGCTCATCTAATACTTGTCAAGTAGTATATGGCAGCGTTTTGTAAGTCATTGAGTCTTAGCAAGACAATCAACAGCATGAACATCGATCTGTGCAATTGGGAACCAATGACATGAGTCAACCAAGTCAGCGAACCTGACCACTCGTTAGTTGCCCCTTGTAAATGCCAACACTCAAGGGGTCATAGTCAACACACATATCCTAAACTCAGTCAAAATACAGAAATGTACCTTGTGCCCCCAATGGCAGACAAGTCCATTTTTGGCAAACCAAAACTGTATGTAGTTGTTCAGCTGACTGCCAGTGGTATTTTGCACCGTGAAATATTTGATACCGTGTGTGGTCGTTTCTTAAGGTCACATGCAATGTAAAACACAACTTTGCAGATTCTGGTACCTTTCGGTATGTACTTACCGAAACAAATCATAAAAAATGCCAGTTCAACCTATAAAGTTGAAATAAACGCAATGAAAAAAAGCCTGCGAAATCGGAGTTCAAACGTTTCACTAAATTTCCCCCAGCGCTGGGGGGAAAACTGGTTTCAACAGCTGTGTTGCACTGTGTCCATAACACATGCGCAGTGAATAGGTTCGTGGAGCTTGAAACAGTATGCATGCCCAGAGTATGAGGTCGTGAGCAGTAGTCTAATCTTGGTTGTGTACACAAACAAGTAAATAATCTACTCTTAAAAAAACTTTGTTGATTGTGGTAAGCTGTCTCTGTCACAGAGAAAGCTCAGTGTCTGGTTTATTCACACCTATATGTCTGCCTGCCTGTTTGCTAAAGACAACATGCAGTACACAGCTTCAATCATTGGCCACGTGCAATTTGAACTTAACACCTATCAGACTATACGACATAAAGAAATTAAATTGATTTATGACTCATGCACCTGAGTCCTGTGTCTGCCACATTATGTAATTGGGCATGTGTGATACACATGACATGTTTTTATGTCTGTGGGTTGCAAACAGACTACATTCATTTTTTTCGGATGATTGGATCTGACGGAAACTGGTGCAAACTCTTGTCAGTTTCAAGTCCTGCTTTGTACTTGGACGAATGACATATTCCAGCCATGCAGTAGTTTACCATCTCTACTGCGATGATTTTTTATTGGATTGAGCGCAAATTCAAAGAACATGTATTTTCAAAACCTAACATCTCTATATACATTCTTAATGGATAACAACTTCTTTTAGTGTATATGATTTTGTTTGACAACAGTATATAAATCCATACTGAAACGATGCATCAAGTACACAAAAAGAAGTTGTTATCCATAAAGAATCTTACTTTCTTGTGACTGGCTATACTTCTAACATGCCTATCAAACAGATCATCTTTCTGTACACACAATGAACCCTCAGCATATCAGCAAATGAAACAGCCAATCGGAAGTCGTCTTTACACTTTGAGTGCACATCCACCCACTATGACTGGGTACGGTCTCCCAAGGGCTTCGTTTCGGGGGAAGTAAGCCCAAGTACAAAATATTGCACTTTTGAATTGCGATTGTATGCTTATAATTTTGTTTATTTGTTTTTTTTAAAAGCAGCAATGTATATTATATGTCATGATATAAGTGATAAATGTGTTTTAATTATGTTTGATTTTTTGGTTGCATGTGACCTTTAAATAACATAATCAAATGCATCTAATGCAAAGTATGACAAATTCGATCAAGATAACGACACAGCACGGAATGGTAGTGACCTTTAGTACGATTTTGTGCTCTGATTTTGACTTGGGTACATTTCTGTATACATTGTAGCAACCCAGTCAACAACAACCCCTTCAGCCCTAGTCGTGATCGCCATCACAATTGGTATTAGTTTACCAGCTTACCAATAAAGGAGATATGGGGAACTAGAGGATAAGGATTATCTCACTAACAGACTAAACCTCCACCCTTTCCGATCCTTAGCGTTAGGTTTGGGGGGAGTCTTGCACTCTACCAGGCGCACTAACCCAAACTGTACCCTAACCCTAAGAATTGTAAAGGAGAGTGCCCAAGGGCTAACTATCGTAAAGGCAGTGCCCAACTGCTAAGGATCGTGGTTGTAATGTATGTTATCGACTAGTACGTGATCTCGCCAGTTACCATACAGTGCCATGTTATCGACTGTAGACCTCGCACAATAAACGTAATGACAACGTCTGCCGAGTTGTCTAGCATGTGACAGTGGTAAAGGCGGGTCCACAAGGGATCATACAGTAGCGCAGACTCGCTATAGCGAGACACGCTGTGACTGCTGATTAACGAACATTCAGCGCTAGCTGGGCTGTGTCCGGTAAATCGCAATCTAGCCACCAAACACATTAAACTTTACGAACAGTATACTGGCGTCTCCTTTTCTCGCGGTACTTACGAAAATCGGCTGAAAAAATAATATAAACAGTTCTTTTCGTATGTATGCTTGTTGTTTTTAAATGAAGGGACCCCCCTCTAACATCTGCATGAACTACTTGATCCATCAAGTGTATTATCTCACTTGAGTTCGATGAAAAACATAGTCGTCGTCCGCCGCTGACTTTTCGAGGCATCTCCTATTCTCGCGGTACGAGAAAGGGAAAGAGTTCCGCCTGTACCCCCCCTCTTTTTTCAGTAAGAAATGCAGTCCCGGGGATTTATTCCCTGATGCATACTACTTTCATACGTCTAATGTTAGTGGTGTGAGCATTCAAGTGAACTACATAACTAATCTAACTTCACTAAGAATCTAACTAAATCTGAAAGAAACGTCGCTTTTGGGAACCGAACCCGGGTCGCCTGGTCGAGAGTCCTTCGTCTTACCTCAGTGCTACTGAGATTGGTGACCGACAGAGCTGAACTTTCAACTGTATTTAGACGATAGTTTTTAGGCTTCCCCGTGGGTTGTATTGTATTAATTGACTAATTCATTTCAGAAGTCTTGGTGGCTCCGAGGAACAGTGGACACACACTATGATATGAGCATGGCGAGTTCATGAGATCGAACCCCATTCCCCGTGAATTTTTTTCCATTACCGTGTTGACATATGGAGGTAATAGTGGCTTAACAACTAATTGTAGTAAAGGAATTTTGATGTTGTACGCTGTTGGTAAGTGCGAAATTTGAATGAGATCTAGACATCACCTGTTGTGCTTTTCCCGTGCATATGGCGATTTTGTTACGACTTGTTTGTATGTAATGACGTCCCATGATTTAATGCTTTTTGAGTAAAATATACATGTTGTTGTCATTCCCATGCGAGAGCCAAGCTGGGCATGGTACACATTCCCGGTGCAAGAGAAAGACAAAAATTAGAAGCCATGTCGTCATACTCTAGTTTAGATATTCCCCCTAACGTAGTAGGAGATCGTGAGCCCTCTTCTTCACCAGGTCCACTGTTGTATTTCTTTCCTCCGTTATCGGATGATGACATCGACCCAGGTCAGAGAGCGACTGACGACTTGAACAAGGACTCAGCGGGTTCATCAAGCGTCAGTGACCCATCAACTGAGCGATGAACGAGTGACAGTCAGCCCGGTAATTGTTCAGTGTCCAGCACAGGTGTATCTTTTCAACTTACTCAAAATATTAACACCAGCAATAATAGTACGAACACTGCTCCCGTATCTCCTGCAAATCCGAGTATGCCGTCTCCTTCAAGCACGCCCTAAACGCATTATTAAACCATCTGAAATGAGCCACCCCCATAAGTTTAACTCTCACCTCCATGCTCTCCCATACCTTCACCTGTCAATGCGGTGTCTCACCCCACACCCCTTCGTAATGTCTCCCCAGCACCCCGTCCAGCACCTTGGGTTGTTACACGTTCTGGACAATGCAACACACCCCCCTCCCACGAATGTTTTCTGTCTACTTTCACATTTAGGTAGCACCGAGAGCACTGTTTCTTTTTTGCCAGCGGTACGGGGTGTTACCAGCCCAAGCAACTTGTCCTAACTGTCAGCAAGTACTAACTCGCACTTATGCAGTTAATCGCAAGGGTAAGGTTCCCGACTATCGTTTCTAGTGCAACCGCAAAGTATGTTAAAACATATTGGACTATTTCATGTTTTGTAGAGAGGCATGCTCTGCGATGGTTGAAAAGAATGGTTTGGACAGAATCGGTGGGGTTGGCTTGACGGTGGAAATTGACGAAAATAAATTAGGGAAACGTAAGTATCATAGAAGTAGAATGGTAGAGGGTCAGAGGGTTTTGGGTGGTATTTGTAGGGAGACTAGACATTTCTTTCTTGTTCCTGTAGAGACGCGCGACCGACGGACATGACTTGATGTTATCTGTAGGAAAGTTGGGGGTAGTCATATTATTACGGACTGTTGGAAGGCTTATGACGGACTGTCTGACCTGGGTTATATCCGTAGTACAGTCAACCATTTAGAGAACTTTTAAGGTAAGTGCATGCTGTATAGTATATGAGCGCGAATGATTTGCAATTAATGCGCCATTTCCAGTAAAGATTACTTGTATTTAGTGCCAAATCCCACTAACGGTGTCTATACAACAACGGCAACAGGCAACGGGCAACACGCGTGGTCGTATCAGTATCGAATCGGAACCACTGTTGGCAGCCTGAGCCAACTATTGCTGTGCTCAGTAAAGTGCATTGTCAAGTAAGGGCAAATCTGTGTTCCTACCTGCCGGAAATACAGCGATCCTTGACGGGAAGATAAGCCAATATTTCCAGTATGATGTTATCCGGAAGTGAATTCATGCTGGCACAGGGGGCCGCCATTTTGAAAATAACATCACATGATCAATCGTAATGCTTATATGAACGCTTCCTGTGCTTTACATAAGGAGCGATGAGACTCAATTTAAATACAGATGTATAGTTCTCGAAATACCTTACCTACCAGGAATGTAAACAAGATTTTACAAAGTGAACATATTGTTTGGGTTTCGAATATATCAAATACCCTTTTAGTGTTGTGAACAAGGGAGGTAACTCAGGTGACACTCATGATAACATCTGCTTCAAGTGCTTGTTCACTTGCAGGTCAAAGTGCAGCTCTTGTGCCTGAACGGACATTATTTTCAGTCAGTGGAGTGTCATCTGATCAAAGTTCCAGCTGGTAGCAGCTGAAGCAGTAAAGTCTCATGTTATCAACAATGAATATATGCTAGTGTGAATATTTACACAAATTTGGCGAATATACTGTTATATTAAAGGGGCACTGATGCGGAGCGAATAATGCTTCTCGCCAACGTTCTAATTACGAAAGCAGACCGCAAATTGGTCAGCGCCCACTCCTTCGACCGTGACGGACAAAGGAACTGGGCTCCTGTCCATATTAGCAGAATTTCTTCACCTAAGCAGTCAGGAGGCCGGATGCCCATCACATGCCATTTGTTTAAAAATATCCATGGTATTCCTTGTCTGATCGTAACCATATATCCCAGCAGTGTAGTTCTTTTCGGATGCTTGGATGGTATACTTACTGATCCAATTTGATCCTATTTCTGTGTTTTTAACCTCGATATTTAATCATGTTACATCAAAATATGATGTCTACAGGCACGTAGCAAGCCATTTGTTTCAGTACGGAAGATTGCAAAGCTTTATATTTAGGTAGTTTTGAGTGTTGGTTGAGCTGTGATAGCAAATAGCATACGTAAATTTTGGTAGCAATGGTAGCTACAATGGTTTATTATTTATGATAATAATAACACACAGTTGATGTATTTGAATTCGTAAACCAAAAAACGATGACTTTGCCTTTGGTAGAGAAATCTGAAAATTGTCTTACGTAAAAAAACCCCCTTATTTCACCTATTTACCAAAGTACACAGCAAATGCCTGTGTGTATTCCTTATGTAACGAAATTCCGTTGGTATCCTCAAAACAGTTTCGGCCCATAAGTGTTTACACGCTGCATGCGACACAGAGATTACATCTTCCTTGCTGTAACTCGCGTTTGATGGTGTAAACCTACACGTGTTATTTGTTCATCATTCTCTGGATGGTCAATTCATGAATTTATAACAGGTATAATTAGTAGCAACACCACTTCGGTTACTCATCAAAGGTTCCCATTTGGCATTTCTCCTGTCTGGAGTAAATACTCAACATTATAAATTAAGGTCTGTAATGGCAAATGTATTGTATGTTATGTAATATATGCATGTAAGTGATGCAAGAGGGTTTATCAGCTGAGTTACAAAAACAAACATCGATCAAAGGATTAACCGATAACACACTGATTGATTAATTACTTTTATCTTCTTGCGGATTTGTCAAAAGGCAGTGTGTGTAGATGACTACACCCTGTCGTAAAGTGTGAGTGCAAAAACAACATCCTCCCTTCAAAGAATTAACCACCCTTGCGTTGATTGATTGATTGCTCAATATTGGTTAACTAAATTACTTAGAATAGTGGACATCATACAATTAGTTGCCAGGTGTACTATCTTGGGAGACCAATGAGAGGTTTATCTGGTTTTCACCAATGAAAGACGTGAAACGATGTGTTACTTTTTCGCAAATGAGACAGTTGTAAGACACGCGACACAGAGCAGGATTATTTACCAACTGCAGATGAATGGAATACGATTTCTTTTACGTGGATATTGATGGATACATTCCTGAACAAGGTAGTAGCCTGACATTGTTGCTATAAAATTAGTCTGTTTTACATTCATTGTTTGCATTTTGTTTTAATTTATTTGTTGTAGCATTCAGCAGAATCTGTATGACAGAAAACACACACTAGATCGCGTATGTGTGTGAAATAGGAACCACATTGGCAATTTACTATGAGTATGAGCAAATCGTGGGTTCTTTTATTAATTTTCAGAATCATACAAATATGACAGTAAACTAATTAGGGTTATGAGACAAAATATAGAGACGTACACTGGCTTCGTTATTTTCCCGTCCTAATAGTTTTTTTTACCATTTCTACCACTGGCAGATGATTAACCTTCAAAGTGTTTCATTTGTTTTCATAATACATTTGTAATGAAGTACAAATGACTTCACCTCAGTTGATCTGTCTATAATTAAACTATCAATTGCGCTTATGGACTGCGCAGCAGAGGTCACGAACCAGTCACGAATTCTGGGATATCATCCGGGTACTCACGGGAGAAAAACAATAACAAAAGTTTACACCAGTCCACGGAAACTGCTCCGCATCAGTGCCCCTTTAAGCAGCTGTAAATACTCACAAGTGTCATATTTCTTGACGATCTTTATTAAAGAGCAGTTGTGACATTCACTGACATTCTGTGATTAAGTAACAGCATACAAGGAATTTTTACTAATTTCCTCAAGACAAATGCATAAAGCAGCCAAGGCAGCCAGGGCAGAAGTGAAAAGGAATTATCCAAGTTATGTTTATCAGCAATAGTTTGTAACAAAATTATGTTTGTTTGACATTAGTGCACATCTAGCTTTAATGGTTTTAGAATGCATGTATGCCAAACAATCGTCCGTTAGTAAATTTTAATCAAATTTATTTTTGGCTTACCACTAATTTAATGGACCATTCATGATAACATCGATAACATTTTACCATGTTTATACAAGAATATTTTTTCTGTTATTTCATTCAGATTGGATTTATTTCAGCTTGATATTGAATCAGTACTTACATTAAGACAAGTTATGAATTCACCCACACATCAAAAGCCTATGTATCTACCCTGTAGAAACTAATGGGTTAGACTATTTAATCCCTGCCTCTCTACTGCTTGTTATAATAGACTGGATAGTGATGTCAGCCTTGGTGACTTAGCATGTCATCCAGTCTGAACAATACATGTGTGAAGATGCTTACTGACATCCCGTTCAGAGATGCTATAAGCATCTTTTGGCAATGTCATAAAAATCAGATTTAATGCCCGTCAGTTTATAGATATTTGGACACTTGTTCAGAAGGATGGTTCAGTTAAACAAACTTTGGTGTCCCAGTGTAATTGATGGATGCTTGGCACATCCTACCAGACTCCAGAATTCTCAACATTGAGAATTGTCATGCTCAAGATGCTGGTTCAATTCCCAACTTAAGTGCAATCTGAAGCCCATTTCTGGTATTCTGCCTCAGTGTTGTGGGAATATAGTGGCATGAAACTAAACTCATTCTCTTTGTTCTTTGAGGTATAATCTCTTGGTATAAGATCTGATTTGAATAAGATTTCCTCAAAATATATTATGACAAAATGTTGCAATTGCTAATTGATACTCATGATGTCAGTTGAGGGTACAGGTAGCCCAGTCATCTAAGCGTATCCAGTATAAGGAGTTGCCTCCCTTGTACACTCAAGAAGTGGATGATTGCAGGTTCAAATCCAGGTTTGTCAGCTCCTGACCCATGTTGGTTTCCCACATTTAGCTGTCGTGTGATTGGATAACTGGAGTACTATTCACCAGTAAACACATGAGACAATTATGCATAATATATATAATGATAAGTATTAGTTGTATAGATATGCAATTGTAAAATCTTAGTAGGTCATTTGGAAGTGGAATGCATAAGAAAAGCACGTTTTATGGATGTCAACTTTTTTATTGTGAGTAGCACACCATTTTGTAGCGTGTGCTTGCTCCTTCTTTGGAAGTTGACATCCATAAATCATGCTTTTCCTATGGAAATGTAATTGGAAATAACCATAAATTCCCCATATAATATAAGGTATTACTATTAAATGCTTGTACTAGTTGTATCTGTGCAGCTCCAATTTTATTCATGTAAAAGACAATCATACTGTGTATATGTCTCACAGTGGTGATAATCAGGGATCCGTCCCAGCTAGGGTTTTTATTCATTAATTGCCCTCATCAAATTTACAGTCATTTTACACATTTACTGTAACTTATAAACACAAATCTATTCATAATCAATATTCAAGTGAAATAGTTTATGTTGGAGTCTAAGCAGTATAAATAAAAATCACCAAGTACCAAACAAGTGACATCAAAACTTCATCTCATGATGTGACACAAAAACATTTGTAGATTTCCTTGTGAGATATGAAATTATAATTTATCCTTCCTGATCAGTGTGAGGCTGAGCTTTCACACACACTCATGTGTTTACAAGCAGAGCATAGATTGTGAAAAAATCAAGCTTTGTGAGATATCATCCAAGCAACATCCAATAACAGGCAACAGCCAGCCCTGGCAAATTGTTGATTAGTGTCCCTTTAATATTTTAAGCTAGTGACATTTATGTACGAGTGAGTGAGTGAGTGAGTGAGTGAGTGAGTGAGTGAGTGAGTGAGTGAGTGAGTGAGTGAGTGAGTGAGTGAGTGAGTGAGTGAGTGAGTGAGTTAGTGTATTCTACTGTTTTTAGCAATATTATGGAAACAGTATAGTAATATCTATAATATCTTATAGCAGTATCACAGCAAGGGACACCAGAAATGGTCTTTGCACACTGTACCCATGTGGAGAACTTGGATATTGGTCATGACAAGCTAACACTTAAACGACTAAGCTACCCAGCTGCCTAACCTTGTACTGAATGTCCATTTGATTCAGTGTTGTTGAGTTCGGTTCTAGAGATGTTGACATGTCGAAGCCCATGTTGGTCTTGGATGGAATTTCATTGTATAGCAGAATCAACCTGCTACCTTGGCTTGACACAAGAGGGTTTTTGACAATCATGGAATAGTGTGTGTTGTGTTGCACAGCTGCAAAAGCAATAGTTACAATTATCAAGCAGGTCATTGTCACATATACATAATACCATCACTGGCATATGTTGCTGCAAGCAATATGTACACACATATATTCAATAGATGAGTCAGTAGAAAATGAATTATTGTTAGGCTGTCATCAGTAGATGTCAGTTTGAAAAGTAAGTATTTAGCTCCACTGGATGAAAACTTGATACTCCTGTGTTAGAACTTGACGGTTGTGTATGGAAACTCGACACACCTGTGTGGGAACTTGACAATCCTCTGTAGGAACTCCACGTTCCTGTGTGGGAACTCGAAGCTCCTGTGTGGGAAATCGATGCTCCTGTGTGGGAACTAGACACTCCTGTATGGGAACTAGACGCTCCTGCATAGGAACGTGACACTCCTGTGTAGAAACTCAACGCTCCTGTATGGGAACTTGACAATGCTGTTTGGGGACTCGACACTCCTGTATGGGAATTAAACCCTCCTGTATGGGATCTTGACACTCCTGTGTTGGAGCTAGATGCTCCTGTATGGGAACTTGACGCTCCTGTGTTGGAGCTAGATGCTCCTGTATGGGAACTTGACACTCCTGTATGGGATCTTGACACTCCTGTGTTGGAGCTAGATGCTCCTGTATGGGAACTTGACGCTCCTGTGTGGGAACTCGACTCTCTTGTGGCGGAACTCGACACTCTTGTATGAGAACTCAGTGCTCCAGTGTGGGAACTAGACTCTCCTGTATGAGAACTCGAGTCTCCAGTATGGGATCTTGAGGCTTCTGTATGGGAACCCGACACCCCAGGATGGGAACTCAACACTCCTGTATGGGAACTTGACAATTCTGTATTCAAACCTGATGCCCCTGTGTAGGAACTTGACAGTCCTGTATGGGAACTTGACACCACTGTGTGGGAACATCGACGCTCCTGTATTGAACTAGACGCTCATGTATGGGAACTAGACCCTCCTGTGTGGGATCTTGACACTCCTGTATGGGAACTTGATACTCCTGCATGGAAAACTGACACTCCTGTAAAGAAACTCAACACTTTTGTTTGGGAAATTCATCCAAAAGGCTGTATCAAGACTAACTTACTTAATGGCTTTGCAGATTTATCATGTTTGTTTTATTCTTTATGCTTTAAATATACATCAGGATTTCATTCACCATCATTGTTACTTTTTACCGCACAACCAGTGACTAGTCTTATGGTATTCTTTTATTCCTATTTTTGTATACAGAGTTTGAGATGGATGGGGTTGTGGGATGGGAGGTGTGGCAGTGATTAAAATGAAATTTAGAAATTGCATTTAAACTTTTTAGTTTCAGCATTTTTGTAAATACTGGGACTGGTTTCAGGTTCCTGCTTTATTTTCAATGAAATATGACATCTGGAACAACTTCTTATCATCATCGTTACAGATGTGGCAGAAACTGAGAGAGTCAAGTATCCTGGCAGACCTCCCTAGCGTGGAGTCGCTGCAACACGCAGCGCCAACGATAGTGGGGTGCTGTGTTGCTGCATGGGCTGTTAGAACAGCATGGAGGAAGCATGCATTTAACCAGAAGCTAGCCAAGAAGAAAAACGAGTTGGAAGCTTCAGTGAAGAAATTACGACAGCAACTTTATCAATACCCAGTAAGATATAATTCCATTAGGTGGTCCTCGTCCATTAACTATACTAGAACCAATGTCTTTGATAAATTGTGAGGGTTATAAAATGCCTGGCTCAAAGATTTCTTTCTACGACAGGGCAGAGCTCTATCAGGATTTATCATTATGCTAACATTTAATCCATATGTCTGTCTGAGATTGAGCTCCTTGTCATGTTGTATGTTCAATTTCTCTCTTCATCATGCCAAAAAATGTTTTAAGAGATACTTTTTTAACCTAGCCATGCTCTTTACGTATAGTGGATGAAAGAGCAATCATAGGCAGATCCAAAGGGTGGTGCAGTTTATTAAATGACCATTGAAACTCTCCTGAAAACAGGGAAGATGAACTGTGCACCTCACTTACTGAACTGTGAACCCCCTTTTCCTGAAAAGCTGTATCCGCCCGAGATGACTGACTGGCTTTGTGTCTGTGTCTACTGTGTTTGACTAGGATGAACATAGAAATTTGCATGTGATGGAAAAGAAGAAGCAATTTTGGTCTACTTTGTTCCGCAGATGTACAAAAATCCAACATGCATCCTGATCTTGACCTTTGGTCTGTCAACAAATTTGTCCTAGTCTGTTTCACCAAAAACCAAAATTACTTTGGCTTGTCTCGTCTTTTAAGCTAATAGGTTTTGGTAAAATGAATTCTATAGAAACAGCCATAAACCTCACTCACTCACTCTCAGCTGAGCCTGACGACAAGAGAGTATATCTTGAGCCTTTCACTGACGGACCTTCAGCACAAGCTCCAAACAGGGGACCTGACAGCTATGGATGTGCTCCGAGCTTACCAATCCCGGGTATGTATGGAGTGGTGGACCTTCACTGGAACTAGTATTCTGATTGTAAGTAAGACTTAGACTTAGCTCTCACCGTATGGTGTTGTGAAGAACTGTCAAGTAAACTGACAATAATTTTGATTTTAGGAATTTTCATTGTCATAATTTGATTAGCTAATTTCATTAGGATGGAACAACCAGTGCAGCCTTTAGGTTTTGGCAAACATAGGGTCAGTGTTGATTGAGGCATGGGAAATGGGCAGTCAGGTTCACAGAATGTGGTTTTACAGAATGTGGTTTACAGAATGTGGTTTTACAGAATGTGGTTTACAGAATGTGGTTTACAGAATGTGGTTTTACAGACTGTGGTTAACAGAATGTGGTTTTACAGAATGTGGTTTGCAGAATGTGGTTTACAGAATGTGGTTTTACATAATGTGGTTTACAGAATGTGGTTTACAGAATGTGGTTTTACAGAATGTGGTTTACAGAATGTGATTTACAGAATGTGGTTTACAGAATGTGGTTTACAGAATGTGATTCACTGGAAGTGCTTTTTAACTCATCATGTTGCATGGTTATGTCTTCAGGCGCTGGAGGTTCATGAGACGTTGAACTGTGTGGTAGAGCCAATTCTAGAAGCTGAGGTAAGTGTGTATCATTGTCTCAGCATTGTATTTCATGTATCTTTGTGTCGACACCAGTCATGCATATCGTTGTGTAGACATCAGTAATGTGTTTCATTGTCAACACCAGCAATGTGTATCATTATGTCAGTTTCAGGTCGTGTATCATTGTATCAACATCAGTCATGTGTATCATTGTGTCGATATCAGTCATGTGTGTCATTGTCAGCATTGTGTGCCATGTATCATTGTGTGAGCTTTGTGTGTCATGTGTGTCATTGTGTTCACATCACTCATACGTATCATTGTGTCAACTTTGGTCATGTGTATCCTTGTGTCAACATCAGTCATGTATCATTGTGTCAACACCAGTCATATGTATCACTGTGTCAGCATTGTGTGTCATGAGTATCGTTGTGTCAACGTCAGTCATATGTATCACTGTGTGAACATTGCTCATTTATATCATTGTTTCAACATTGGTCATGTATATCATTGTCTCAGCATTCATCGTGTATATCATTGTGTCAATGTTGGTCATGTATATAACGTCAATCATGTATTCCACTGTGTCAACATCAGTCATATGAGTCATTGTGTAATCATCAGTTATGTGTATCATTGTGTCAACATTGGTTTTGTGTATCATTGTGTCAACATTGGTTTTGTGTATCATTGTGTCAACATTAGTTGTGTGTATCATTGCGTCAACATTTGTTGTGTGTATCATTGTGTCAACATTGGTTTTGTGTATCATTGTGTCAACATTAGTTGTGTGTATCATTGTGTCAACATTAGTTGTGTGTATCATTGTGTCAACATTGGTTTTGTGTATCATTGTGTCAACATTAGTTGTGTGTATCATTGTGTCAACATTAGTTGTGTGTATCATTGTGTCAACATTAGTTGTGTGTATCATTGTGTCAACATTAGTTTTGTGTATCATTGTGTCAACATTAGGTGTGTGTATCATTGTGTCAACATCAGTTGTGTGTATCATTGTGTCAACATCAGTCATGTGTATCATTTTGTCAATATTGGTCATGTATATCATTTTGTCAACATTGGTCATGTATATCATTGTATTAACATCAGTCATGTGTATCATTGTGTCAACATCAGTCATGTGTATCATTGTGTCAACATCAAACATGTGTCATTGTGTCGTCACTGAGCATGTGAACTCAGTACATATGTTAAATCCTCCCAGTCACCGTCCAGGAAACCCCTGACCTTATAGTAAGGGACTTAACTCTCTCTGCAGGAACTGGCAATGTTATGTGACTCCAAGACTGACTCAAAGGGACCACTTCATGGTATTCCAGTCAGTGTCAAAGAAAACATTCAGCTCAAGGTTGGTAGGCTATGATTGGACATTGTGCATGGTAAATGAGCTAAGGTTTAACATGCAATTTTACCCATGATTTTGTATGAAAGAAAATACTGTGACAATATTTATGCTCCATAATGTCTTTGAAAAGACAGACCTAGGCTCAAGAGTTTATGTTTCACAAGAACGACACATTAAGTTGGTGAAAAGTGTTGGTTTATGAAACATTTTAATTCATTGAGTTAAGGTGACTCTAAATGCTGAGAAAGGACAGGCTGGTTCTTGTTATAAAAGAGGTACATGTTATGAATATGTGTTTGTGTTAATCGCTTGAAATCCCACATGCTATTCTTGTCACTGCAGGGTTATGACTGCACTGGTGGCATGGAATACTACATCAACAAGCCAGTAGCTCAAGATGCTGTGGTCATCCAGGTAACAGCTGTATGACACACTACAGACAAGACATGTTTACTTATCATACACTTCATACCGGTCATGTTTAGTTATCACACACTTCAGACAGGTCATGATTAGTTATCACACACTTCAGACAGGTCAAGTTTAGTTATCACACACTTCATGCAGGTCATGTTTGCTTATTACACACTTCAGGCAGGTCATGTTTACTTATCACACACTTCATCTTGGGAATTCGCGCCACACTGCGTTTAGTATTCCCGGCTTGTGATAATACCTTGATGAAGACATTCAACTATTAACCTCCTTCAGAACGCGGATACTGTTGGAAGCATTTGCCATTCAGTCTGTCAGTGAGTCAGGACATTTTCCAACAACATATGAATGAGATCTTGGAAGGGCTTCCCGGTGTTGTCAGGATCACTGACGATGTGTGTGTCAGGTGAAACCGAAAGGGATCATGATAATAACCTCTTGAACCTTCTCATCAGAGCAAAGGAAAAAGGGCTTGTCGTCAACTCAGAAAAGTGCCTGATTAAAAAAGTCCATTCCCTTCTTTGGCAAGCTGTACACCAATACCGGCGTTTACCCTGATCCATCAAAGCTCAAGGATATCAGGAAAATGCCAACGCCAACCTCTGAGGATGACTTACACAGATTCCTGGGTATGCTCACATACCTGAGTGCTTACATGCCTAACTTCAGCGCCCAGTCGAAGCTACTGAGAGACCTACTGAAGAAAGATGCAATCTTCGTGTGAGAATCAAATCACCAGCAATGCTTTGACAACCTCAAGACTCTAGTAAAAGAAGAATATTGTCTCGCCTACTATGACAACAAACAGCCACTTACTCTGGAGGTAGACGCCTCAATGAAGGGTCTAGGAGCAGCTCTGATACAAGAGAAGCCTATTGCTTTTGCATCAAAAGCACTCACCCCAACACAATCAGCATACTCAAACATTGAGAGAGAAGCTCTTGCCCTAGTCCATGGTGTTCAAAGATTTCACACGTACCTATACGGATGCCAATTTCATGTCATCACTGACCACAAGACACTTGTGATGTTGCACCGAAAACCTATAAACAGAGTTCCTCCAAAGCTACAACGCATGTTTCTCAAGTTAAGTGAGTATAACTTTGAGCTGATCTACAGACCAGGTAGTGAAATGACACTGGCAGATACTCTCTCAAGACTTTCCCACCCGGAGAAATTCAGCTCTACACCAGGGTTGATGACATCAGTCTACATGACATAGAAGACTGCTCAATTGACCTTATCAACTTTGGGAAGACAAAGTGTGATCAGTTGCAAGCGGCAAGCAATGCAGAACCCACACTCAACATGCTAAAAGAAGTCATTGTAACAGGATGGCCAGACAAAATCAAAAGCACTTACACCATCTGTGAGGCAATACTGGTCCTTTAGAGATGAACTAGCAGTGGAAGGAGGAATTACCTTCAAGGGTAGACAAGTGTTGATTCCTGAGAGCCTTCAGAAGGACATTCTAACACAGTTGCCCTCTTCTCACCAAGGCATCGAAAAGACTAGAAAGTTAGCCCATGAGTCAGTGTATTGGCCTCGTATTAATGAAGATATTGAGAAACATGTCAAGTCCTGCACCTCATGCCAGGAAATGCAACATAAACAACAAAACGAGCCACTGGAACTTGATGACATACCTTCGTCCCCACTCGGAACTGACCTGTTCCAAATTCAGGACAAACACTTCCTAGTCATCACAGACTACTTCTCGAAATACCCAGTTGTGAAGAAGATTCCGTCTCCTATGACCAATGAAATCAAATTCATCTGTTCCCTGATGGGAAAACCAAACACCGTTGTCAGCGACAACGGTACCCAGTATAGTGGACATCCATTCCAAAAGTTTTGTGCTGACTGGAATATACAGCACATAACATCATCACCCCACTATCCATGTTCCAATGGTCTTGCTGAGAGAACAGTTGGAACTGTTAAGACAATAATCAAGAAATGGCTCAAAGTAAATCAAGACATTGACCTTGCTCTACTCCATCTATGAGCAACTCCCGTTTCATCAAAACTTACATCGCCGGGAGAAATGTTGTTTGAAAGACAGATTACAACCACACTTCCATCCAGACAGGAGATAAATGCAAAAGCTTCTGATCAGCGCAAGCACCTGCAAGAAGCACAAAAGACTATGAGGGCATACCATGATAATCTTCAGACAGGTCATGTTTAGTTATCACACACTTTGGACAGGTCATGTTTACTTGTCACACACTTCATACAGGTCATGTTTAGTTATCACATACTTCATGCAGGTCATGTTTAGTTATCACACACTTCAGACAGGTCATGTTTAGTTATCACACACTTCAGACAGGTCATGTTTAGTTATCACACACTTTGGACAGGTCATGTTTGCTTGTTACACACTTCGGACAGGTCATTGTTAGTTATTACACACTTCATACAGGTCATGTTTACTTATCACACTCTTCAGACAGGTCATTTTTGCTTATTCCACACTTCAGATAGGTCATGTTTACTTATCACACACTTTGGACAGGTCATGTTTAGTTATCACACACTTCAGACAGGTCATGTTTAGGTATCACACACTTCAGACAGGTCATGTTTAGTTGTCACACCCTTCACAGGAATGGCACAATATTACATTGGCGAAAAGTGTTGGTTTATTGAACAGTTACATTTTAATCCATTGGGATAAGCTGATTCTAAATGCAGGTCATATAGTTGTCACACGCTTCACACAGGTCATGTTTAGATATCACAGTTTAGACAGGTCATGCTTAGTGATTACATGATAGCCTCTTCTATGTATGATTTTCACTTTCAATGTTAAAATGTGTTTTATCCTACACTGACAGTTTTATAAACTCGCTGATATATTGCCCAGTGTGTGAGAAATCTCTTCACTTAGAGATAAAATGCTGACAGTTCCATTTTGGGTAATAGTTCATAAACTTTGCTGGCCATTTGAGCTAGCTATGTCTGAAAGTTACTATATCACAAAATAATTCACCAGGCTGAAATTTGAATGTAGAAGTAAAAGGATACAGACATGGATGAGGATAAGATATTGTCATCATGACGCAGGTTTCATCATTAAGCTGCTAATATGATGAAAATATTTATAAGGCCATACTCTTGCTTGATTTAAAAGTGTACTGTAATTTAACAAGTCAAAGAGAGTGACATACATGTATTTAAAAAACACCCCAATGAAAATTCACTAGCTGAAGAGCAATTGACTTTGGCGATTTACTGTCCCAGCTGGATTTTTGCTTGCCACAGGCTAGCTTGTCAGTGGTTAGTTCACAAACTAGAGTGTTCTGCCCAACAGTGTTCTGTATGTGATCTCTCCTAGTAAATTTGATGAAATGTTCTATATATGACAGGTGCTGAAACAACAAGGTGCTATTCCCTTCATGAGGACAAATATCCCCCAGACCTTGTACAGGTAAGCTTGATCTTGTTCAGTAAAACAGATCATACTATTTATTTTCCATCAGATTCTTCTAATATCAGTTCTTTGCTGGGCGAGTGCCTGCACGACACCTGTTGCAGAGATGCCAATCCAAAATATGCAATTACAATAGGAATAAAGTCTGCAAATTTTGTAAAACTACATTGAATATAATTATCAAATGGCATACGTACCATCGTCAATAAGTTTCAAATACATTTCATCCAGTATCAGGCTATATGTGTTTACTAAATGCTGATTAAAGTGAGTACTTTGTTAATGACAAGTTCTTATAATATCAACTGGTATGTATTTTTTATTGAACATTGAAATTCTTGGGAAAGATTAGTACTAATTTTGGCAAAAATAAAAAAAAATTGGTTATCAGGCTGGTTGGTTAACGGGTTGGTTATCAGGTTGGTTGGTTAACGGGTTGGTAATCAGGTTGGTTAACAATAATGACAATGCCACACTCAGCAATATTCCAGCTTGGTTTGTAAATAATGATGTCTAGACCAGACAAAATGTGATCAACACCTTGAACATCAATCTAGGCAAGTGGGATATGATGACATGTGTCAACCAAGTCAGTGACCGATGACCACCCAATGCCAATAGTTGCCTCTTAGTGACAAACATGGGTTATTATCTCTCGCCGCCCGTTTAGCACAAAGTCGGAGATATGGTATTAGGCTCTGTCCATCCGTACGTATGTATGAATTGGAATATCTTAAGAACCATTGACTGGATTCGTTTTATTTTGTGTATCTAGGTTTATCACAGTAAACAGAAGGTCTCAGTCAGGTTTGGTGACCTTGACCTTCATCTCAAGGTGACAAGGGGACTTTAGCGTCTTACCTTGTCAGCGAGATATCTCAAGAACCATTCCCCGGATTTTCTTCTTATTCAACAACAAGTTTTATGTAGGGAAAGTGCAGTGCCCAGTCAATTTTGGTGACTTTCAGTTAAGTTTTAAGGTCACAGCGACAGCGAGTTTCATACGCAGGTCAAGGTCTAAGTGGCTCTTCGAAATATTTTTGTGTTTGAACAACTACAGTGCAGGATATCATAAGAGTTTGAGAGTAGTGTGTTTGTTGACATTTTACTTCATCTTAAACTTAAACTTCACTTTCATTTCATTTTAAGTTTGATTTGATAATATGCAGCGGGGGATTATGTCACCTTAGTGACAATGCTTGTTGAAAACCTATTCTAACTCGGATCTTCATGGGGCGGCCAATAAAATGATATCTCAGTTGTTGTTATTATGCCTCTGAAATTATGAAATGAATTCTGATTGTCTTCCATTAGAAGACACAAAACACTTCATAAGCCCTCATCCCTAACAGAGTGAAAACTTCTACAGAGATTTTCCAATGTGTTAAATGTTTTTGCTGAGCATCTTAAAGATGTTCATATTTTCAGTTATGCTTGCTCTAATCCTATATATGGCGTGACAACGAACCCCAAAGATCCCACCAGGAGCCCTGGTGGGTCGTCAGGGGGGGAGGGTGCCATTCTTGGGGCTGGAGGCTCAATCTGTGGGCTCGGGACAGATATTGGGGGCAGTGTTCGAGTCCCTGCTCAGATGTGTGGCGTGTGTGCCCTGAAGCCCACCAGAGGGAGACTCAGGTATAATCTTCTCCATTTTGTCCTTGTAATGATAACACACTGCTGTGCAGTTATTTAAAGGTTGCTATCATATGACACCTAAAGGCTTGAAGTCTCCAAGTAACATGTGACCCAAAAATGTTGTGACAAAGTTTCCTTCATCAAAGGATATTAGGACTACGTTTTATAGGGATGTATATAAATCATGCTCGAAAGCATTTCCAAGGGTCACAATGTCGCAGTTTTCCACCTTTGTTAATGTGGACTGTAGATAATTTAGTCAGGACCAGACAATTCAGTGATTTGTTTTGAGGGTTACAGCTAAGATGCAATTCTCATTCAGCTCAACTGTTCTGACCAGCTGACCTGTTGTTCATATCTGGGGTTGCTGGAAACCAATTCTAAAATGAATATTCAAAGGTCCTACCAGAAAGTTAGTTCAGATTGTGTCATGTCCAGCTCAACTGCCCAGATTTACAAGCTTCCAAATTCACAAGTTCATAATGCTTAGTATGCTAGTATTGAATGATAGTCCTGATAGGAATTGCCTGGGAGGTGTAGTTGCCAAGTTGGCAATGTTAGTACTTAAATTAGACCATTTCTAACTGTTTGAAGAGGCAGTATACATGTCAGACTGCAAGAGACAAAAAATCTGTTGAAAATCGGTGATGAGCTTGGAAGAATAGTGGTTGTTAGGTTTTTAGCAATTCTGCACACCTGCACTGCGAAATGATATCAATCCACACAATGTCTGGTGCATGACTTACTGGTCAGTGAATGTATGTTTTCAGTCCCGAAGGCCACTTCACTGTGAATCCCGGACAGACGCTAGGTGAGTGTTACACCCATATATGACCAGAGGCATGCGTTCTTGTACTACAGGAAGGGAGCTGACATGTTTGGGGACCAGTCATTTTCTAAAATCAATCAAAGGCAATGGTACATTGCTATGTCTTTGTAATCATACTCTAATAATAGTAACAACTCTAATTTCTTGTTCATTCAAGTTCATTAATCTGTCATTTTATTATAACCATATTTCTTGTAAACGTAGTTTCCTGCAAACATATTTTGTGACAAAATTTGGTCTTTGTATCCGGGCAAAATACACATAGAAAATTTCCAATTACGCATTGAATAATAATTGTTGCACAACAATTACGCATTTAAAATGTTAGATACGCAAAACCTTTAAAGCCTATGTGTATAGAATATATTCATAAAAATCGTTTGGATGCATGTTTATGAAAAATCCATTCAGATTCAAGCTTTCCTATCCTCAGCTGAAAGTAAAGACTGTAACTTTATCCACCCTAACTCTCTGTTGAGATGAGGAGCATCTGTTATATGTAAAGGCTGTTACTTTATCCTCCCTGTCCACAGTTCAAGGTGTGGTTGGTCCCATGGCACAGGATGTGGAGGGTTTGGTTAAACTCACAGAGGCTCTCATGGTCCCTGAGATGTTCGCCCTTGACCCTCAAGTTATCCCAGTTGCATTCAGGAAAGAGGTGACAATGACAATTGTTTCTTTCCATTGTGTCCCCTGCTGACATTGCTGAAATATTGGAAAGACTCACTCACTCACTCACTCACTCACTCACTCACTCACTCATTTGCCAACACAAACATTTCATTGCCACAACTAGAACATGAACTGGCATTTGTATACCTGTCATAAAAGGCTGGTGTCATAGGGACTTTTAAGCCAGAATGATGTGACATCTTTGTGAAAATCCTCACTTCAAGATCATGTTAGACAGAAAAAGAATCCATTAATGTTCACAAAACACATGATGTATGCCGTTATACTCTTGCAACTGAAATAAAGTCTGAGTCCATCAGTCCTTGTGACCTTTACGTGATGTGTCCCTGACAGATGTATGAGAGCACACGCCCCTTGAAGATTGGCTTTTACACGTGGGACGGGAACATTCGTCCAGTTCCTGCTACCATCAGGGCAGTCCATGTTGCCAAGGCAGCCCTGGAAAAGATGGGACACAAGGTACAGCATTTTTTGTTCCAGAACGGGAATAGTATTGGCTCTTGATTTAAAACTGAATGGGGTTGTGAGATGACTCTCATGTGAATGGTGTTGACTCCACAGTCAGTGGTGTGGTCAGTTGACTCGACAGTCAATGGTGTTGTCAGTTGACTCAACAGTCAGTGGTGTTGTCGGTTGACTCCACAGTCAATGGTGTTTTCAGTTTACTCGACAGTCAATGGTGTTGTCAGTTGACTCCACAGTCAATGGTGTTGTCGGTTGACTCCACAGTCAATGGTGTTGTTGGTTGACTCAACAATCAGTGGTGTTGTCAGTTGACTCAACAGTCAATGGTGTTGTCAGTTGACTCAACAGTTGTCAGTTGACTCAACAGTCAGTGGTGTTGTCGGTTGACTCCACAGTCAATGGTGTTGTCAGTTGACTCAACAGTCAATGGTGTTGTCAGTTGACTCAACAGTCAGTGGTGTTGTCAGTTGACTCAACAGTCAGTGGTGTTGTCAGTTGACTCAACAGTCAGTTTTGTTGTCAGTTGACTCGACAGTCAATGGTGTTGTCAGTTGACTCGACAGTCAATGGTGTTGTCGGTTGACTCGACAGTCAATGGTGTTGTCGGTTGACTCCACAGTCAGTGGTGTTGTCAGTTGACTCCACAGTCAATGGTGTTGTCGGTTGACTCCACAGTCAGTGGTGTTGTCAGTTGACTCCACAGTCAATGGTGTTGTCGGTTGACTCAACAGTCAGTGGTGTTGTCAGTTGACTCAACAGTCAGTGGTGTTGTCAGTTGACTCGACAGTCAGTTTTGTTGTCAGTTGACTCGACAGTCAATGGTGTTGTCGGTTGACTCGACAGTCAATGGTGTTGTCGGTTGACTCCACAGTCAATGGTGTTGTCGGTTGACTCCACAGTCAATGGTGTTGTCGGTTGACTCCACAGTCAGTGGTGTTGTCAGTTGACTCGACAGTCAATGGTGTTGTCAGTTGACTCCACAGTCAATGGTGTTGTCAGTTGACTCCACAGTCAATGGTGTTGTCGGTTGACTCAACAGTCAGTGGTGTTGTCAGTTGACTCGACAGTCAGCTTTGTTGTCAGTTGACTCGAGAGTCAGTGGTGTTGTCAGTTGACTCCACAGTCAATGGTGTGGTCAGTTGACTCGACTGTCATAGGTGTTGTCAGTTGACTCCACAGTCAATGGTGTTGTCGGTTGACTCCACAGTCAATGGTGTTGTCAGTTGACTCAACAGTCAGTGGTGTTGTCAGTTGACTCAACAGTCAGTGGTGTTGTTGGTTGACTCCACAGTCAATGGTGTTGTCGGTTGACTCAACAGTCAGTGGTGTTGTCAGTTGACTTGACAGTCAATGGTGTTGTGTTTTCAGTTGACTCAACATTCAATGCTATTGACTTTGACTCAACAATGAATGGTGTTGTCAACTGACTCAGCAGGATATTGGTGGGGTTCTCCCTAGACTAGATAGTGAATCAGTTAACTTGACACTGATTGTCAGATTGTTCCATAGGTGCCAGAACTAGTAAATTTTGAGACTTGATCCTGCAGTCTAGTCTAACATTTGGACTATGACAGTCAAGTAGTGAGTTCCAAAATAACCGTATTCTCACTCACCCTCATGGGAGCAGAGCCAGTCTGTATATGGTTGACCATCACTCTGTTGCTTCAGGTTGTGAGCTTTTCACCTCCACGAATAGCCTCTGTGTTCCCGTCAATGTTTGTGACCTCAATGGGAGGAGATCGATGTCAGTCAGTCAGGGAGAGAATGTGAGTGCATATGTACATCTTATCAACACGCATTACATATCAACATGCATTTTACAATCTGCAAGATTCACACATGTAATTCCTGCTGACATTATTTTATGCTCTGCAAAAATAAAGCAGAATTAGCAAGAGAATTTGTATATGACACTGTACTAGACTCCCTGCTAATATTACTAACAGACTTCAGTCTTGATCTCAATACCAAAATGGCCTTTTTTCCTTTTCATCGACCCCCTCAGTTGCATATTTTGCTAATGGCTATAGTCAATCATGCAGTCAACCAATCTGCTATTGGTGTCATGACCTGATGAATAGACAAATGAGTTCACTTTACAATCACTTCTATGCTAATTACAATATGGCAGGGTGTTTGCGCCAGTGTGGATAAATTATACCAGTAAGTTGTTTGAAAACAAATTGATCAGTCTACTCACACACTATATCACTCCCAGGTGTATAATCCATGAAAGAAATTAAAGAAATCATTCTAGCATAGCTGGAAAAACACTGCATATTGGTCCTGTAATATTTTTGTCCTGTTTCAGGGTTAATGATAACGTAGATGAAAGTCTTCAGCTAGTGTATGCAGCATGTTCTATTCCCAAGTGGATGGTGTCCCTCATATCCAAAGCTCTTCAACCTCTGGTGAGTACCCTTATCACATTTGGGACAATATTTCTTTGTGGTTGATATTGACCTGTGAAGGTCCGGGGTAGAATAGTTCTTCAGTAACTCATGCTTGCCATAAAAGGTGACTCTGCTTGTCGTAAGATCGGATGGTCAGGGCAGATTGATGCTCATGCTGTTGATCACTGGATTGTCTGGTCCAGATTTGATTATTTACAGACTGCCGCAATATAGCTGGAATAATGCTGAGTGTGATATAAAACTATACTCACTCACTCACTCACTCAACGCGATATCACAGTGTTGTTTTAAAGTTGTTTTCCTCAGTTGGGGATATCACAGAGTAGTATACCATAATAGAATTGCTCAGCCCCTGATGTTGCAAGGTAGTATTTCTAAGAAGGGATATTAATGTGTTTGTTTTTTGGGTGGGGACTCTGACAGAGTAGATCTGGTATTCGTAAATCGGGATATTACAATGTATTGTTTCAGTAGTATAGGGAATGGGGGTTCTGGACCCCATTCCCTATACTACTGTTTCTAAGTGGGGAATGTCACAAAGTATTATTCAACATTGATCATATTACAGACCGATATATCATCCAGTCTTATCCATGGACAATGTACATACCTCCATATTTAATGATTTTGTCCTTTCAGGATCCTGTAATGGCAGAATCCATCCACAGGTTTATAGGAGTGAAGTAGGTAACCTGTTCATTGATCAAGGTGGACTTTTATGTTAAAGAGGAGTTTGACATTTATGGTAATGAAAATTGTATGATTAAAATAATAGGAGAAGAATAAATACTCACTCACATAAGAAACACATTTTTTTATCGAAACAGGAAAGAAACCCGGAGTTTGATATGAGTTTGTGGCATATAGTGAAGCTCGATCGTGTTGTCTGTATCTTTAGAAGGCCCAAGTGAAAACACATCAATAAAAGGAATCACCAAAATGCACCATACCAATGAACATATGGGCATTATGTACATTCTTCTTGTGAAAATAACCATGCACAAATTTTCACTACAATTGTTGGGTACAAGACTGCACAAAAGTTGGGTCTTTAACCCTTTTGTTCAACAATGCCACATTTAACTCAGATTGAAAAAAACCAGGCTATCGTATGTTTGGAAGCTAGAGTCTCTGTCCAAAACGCCTGCCGAAAATGTCTCCAGTATCGATACAGTGCTAGTACTGCTACACAAACCATAGATAACCTTCTTTGGATTGAAGGGTCACCGCAGCTTGACAACCCCTCTGCCTTTCAAAAACTTAATGATGTCATCAGACTTGGTAGTGAAATGTCTTTTCACTCAATTTTTATTTTGTTTATCTGACCCTGTTTGTTTTCTACGGAAGTGTATTAGGGCCACGGTGAAAAATTTTTTTGGTGTCACTATGTCCTACGTAGGACTTACTATCTCCTACGTAGGACTTATTATCTCCTACATAGGACTTACTACTTAGTATCTCCTATGTAGGACTTAGTACTTAACATCTCCTACGTAGGACTTACTATCTCCTATGTAGGACTTATTATCACCTACGTAGGACTTACTATCTCCTACGTAGGACTTGGTAGTGACACCAAAAACATTTTCACTGTGGCCCTGCTGTAGTTTTCCTTGTGCAATATTGCAAATTTTTTGTATATATTTTTCAGGTCGGTGTATGACTGGTTCAAGGTGGCCGTCAGAATCCAGGTGAGTCTTGAGCAGTGGATTGTTGTCAGATCAGGATTGACTTGGGGACATTGATTGATATCAGATGGAGATATTGATTGATGTCAGATGGAGATATTGATTGATGTCAGATGGGGATTGAGTTGGGAGACAAGTAATGATATCAGATGGAGATTAAGTTGTGGGCATTGATTGATATCACTTGGGAATTGAGTTGGGAGACATGGATTGATATCTGATGGAGATTGGATGAGATAATTGATGTCTGATGGGGACTGGATAAGATGGATTGATGTCTGATGGAGATCAGATGAGATGGATTGATATCTGATGGAGATCGGATGAGATGGTTTGATGTCTGATGGAGATTGGATGAGATGGTTTGATGTCTGATGGAGATTGGATGAGATGGATTGATGTCTGATGGAGATCGGATGAGATGTATTGATGTCTGATGGAGATTGGATGAGATAATTGATGTCTGATGGAGACTGGATAAGATAGATTGATGTCTGATGGGGATTGGATGAGATGGATTGATGTCTGATGGAGATCGGATGAGATGTATTGATGTCTGATGGAGATTGGATGAGATAATTGATGTCTGATGGAGACTGGATAAGATGTATTGATGTCTGATGGGGATTGGATGAGATAATTGATGTCTGATGGAGATTGGATGAGATGGATTGATGTCTGATGGAGATTGGATGAGATGGATTGATGTCTGATGGGGATTGGATGAGATAATTGATGTCTTATGAGTGAGTGAGTGTGAGTGAGTGAGTTTAGTTTTACGCCGCACTCAGCAATATTACAGCTATATGGCGGCGGTCTGTAAATAATCGAGTCTGGACCAGATAATCCAGTGATCAACAACATGAGCATCGATCGGCACAATTGGGAACCGATGGCATGTGTGAACTAAGTGAGCGAAGTTGACCACCCAATCCCGTTAGTCGCCTCTTACGACAAGCATAGTTGCCTTTTATGGCAAGCATGGGTTGCTGAAGACCTATGCTGCCTAGGGACCTTCACGGGTCATGTCTGATGGGGATTGGATGAGATGGATTGATGTCTGATGGAGATTGGATGAGATTGATTGATGTCTGATGGAGATTGGATGAGATGGATTGATGTCTGATGGGGATTTAATGAGATGGATTGATGTGTGATGGAGATCGGATGAGGTAATTGATGTCTGATGGGGATTTAATGAGATGGTTTGATGTCTGATGGAGATTGGATGAGATGGATTGATGTCTGATGGAGATTGGATGAGATGCATTGATGTCTGATGGGGATTTAATGAGATGGATTGATGTCTGATGGAGATCGGATGAGATAATTGATGTCTGATGGGGATTTAATGAGATGGTTTGATGTCTGATGGAGATTGGATAAGATGGATTGATGTCTGATGGAGATTTAATGAGATGGTTTGATTCTGCCCTGGGACCTTCACAGGTCATGTCTGATGGAGATTAGATGAGATGGATTGATGTCTGATGGGGATTGGATGAGATGGTTTGATTCTGCCCTGGGACCTTCACAGGTCATGTCTGATGGAGATTAGATGAGATGGATTGATGTCTGATGGAGATTGGATGAGATGGATTGATGTCTGATGGAGATTGGATGAGATGGATTGATGTCTGATGGAGATCGGATGAGATGGATTGATGTCTGATGGGGATTGGATGAGATGGATTGATGTCTGATGGAGATTGGATGAGATGGATTGATGTCTGATGGGGATTTAATGAGATGGATTGATGTCTGATGGAGATCGGATGAGATAATTGATGTCTGATGGGGATTGGATGAGATGGTTTGATGTCTGATGGAGATTTGATGAGATGGATTGATGTCTGATGGAGATTGGATGAGATAATTGATGTCTGATGGGGATTGCATTGGATTGGGGGAATTGTCAGATCGATATTCATTTGGGCGGTGTTGATTAGTCAGATGTTAACTGATGGAACAGAGGTCAAGGTTGAACACTGATAGAGACATGTTCAAGCAGGAATGTACATTGGGAGGGTTCATAGGTAATGGATAGATAGTGGTCAAGGTGGAAGCTTGGACTGAGGGTGGTAAGAGGAAAAGGACTTGAGGGATGGTGAAGACAGAACAAACATCCTCATTGATCTATCTCCAACTGAAGTGACTGACTGCTGTGCTACTCACGATCTGGCTTTACAGTTTAACTTGCATGTCTTATTTTCAGTCATAGATTAAAGTCTTTGTTACCATGGTTACAGAACTACAGGAAGGAGTTCCTGGAGCACTGGCGCAGACAGGACTTGGATGCTGTCATCTGCCCCGTGTATCCATGTCCAGCAGTAGTTCTCAGTGCTGCAGGAAAACTGACAGGTAGGAGGTCATGTCATCTGCCCCATGTATCCATGTTCAGCAGTAGTTCTCAGTGCTGCAGGGAAACTGACAGGTTGGTCAATTTGTCAGCCAAGGATACCTAAATGAAGTAGTGTGTTGAAAGGCTTCTCCAGTATAATCATGCATTCCATTAATGTTTGTATGTGTGTGACAAGTCATGGCTATGTTTGTCCTGTGTTGGTTAAAGCCGGTGGTTCCTACTGCGCACTCTACAACGTGTTGAGATACTCTGCTGGATCCATTCCTGTTACCACGGTGACAGAAGCAGACATACAGGAAGTGGTAGATCCAAAGGTGTACCCAGCTACTACACTCCTGGAAAAACTTATCAAACAGGTGAGACTTCATTTCTCATAATAAGTCTTATGTATCTTGCAAGCAGGAGGATCTTGGTCTCTATTTTCATTATGAGCGTTGTGTCTCCTGTCCAGGAGTCAAAAATAGTACCAGCTTGTGAGCCTGTTTGTGGATGCTCCATCACCAGTAAATATATTTCTATTACAGACCCCACAGCATATGTTAATAATGTATGACCCCCTAGCCAGTTCTCACACTCATTGTCAGCCATTGTAGAAACAAATGGTTGCTCTCAAGTATCCACTTGAAGGTGACTTCGAATACACAATGTCATTTAGAATGTGGTGAGATGTAACATGCTAGTATGTCATATTTGGGATGACAGGTACGGATTCTTGTACTTTTGTAAGATTGAGTCCTATCCAGGATTTGAACCCTTACAAGTCAGGCATGTAATTGCAAGTACACAGAGTCCAAGGTCTGACACTCTCAGCTACTGCAGCGTCCACAACACTGACGACAGCTTGTTCAGCTTGAGTCAGTGAGTGAGTGAGTTTAGTTTCATGCTGCTTTTAGCAATGTGACTGTTTTAACAATTCAGTTATAACATCAAATGATTGGGTTTTTTTCGGGAGAAGTTCTGTAACAAATCCCTGTATCCAGGCTTCGCATGAACTCAACATTAATGATGCCTCTGCTCCCCCATTTAATGAAGTTAGACTCAACCCGCCATTTGACACCATGGGTCATGCATATGTACAGTAGTTCATGTCAAGCTGAACAAGCTGTAGTAGTCAAGATCACATATACTTTGTGTACCCCGCTGACTGAACCCTCTGAGAACATTACTTATCTGGTCATACGTTTGTTAAGCGTTACGAGTGCTGCACACGTTTCCGTACATTTCGCAATATAGAATATGCTGTTGGTTGCAGGGTTCAAAGGGCAGCAAAGGATTGCCCGTGAGTGTGCAGTGTGTGTGTCTGCCATACCATGAGGAGCAGGTGCTGAGGGTGATGCGTGATGTTGAACAAGGACTCAGGACATAGTACAGCCCACAACCAGACTCGACGTCAGACATAAAGACATAAATCAGGAGACACCATAAGGACAAAATCAATAATGAGTAACTGATCATTATCTAGATGTGTGCAGCAATGTTTTGTGAAGATTTGGGCAGGATGACCTGTACCTACTTTTACATCGCAATCTTAGCTTTGATTGATAATCATCATACCACTAAGACCGTGTTGTGGAAGGTCTGAGGTGATAGTAACTCTGTGCACTGTGGAAGGGTCCTTGAGGCCTTACTGATGACATGGTTAGTGGTCTGGGGGGCTTGGTTTAAGTTTTTGAACCTCATTGGACCATGGCCACTATATCCAAGAACCCCATCACCTAAAAGCTTGAAACATCATTGTGCTAATAATCTTATCATAAAAGGTATTCAAATGATTAGCTGTGAGAACACAGTTTGAATTATCTTTCCAAGACAGATTGGTTTTTGGAGTCTTTGCACATGCATGTAACTATACTGAACAGCAAAAGAAATGCAATTTACAGAAAAAAACAATCTTATAAAAGTATGTGTTCATGTTTACGTCTTCTTTTTAAAACTTGACAAAAAGCCAGATTTGCATTTGTTTTGCTGGTCAGTGTATTTGCAACATGGGCGATGAACTCTAAACTAAATATGGTATGTTATAATTATAGCTCATCACAGACATTTCAACCAAAATATCCATCAAGCAATCAGTGCTATGTAAAGTTTGTAGTGTCTGTCAGTTTGTTCTGAACGTGTTTTGTACACTACTGTGCATCTGATACCAGACCTGAACACTTTTGCCTTTTGTTTTGAACTGGTTAAGATCTCATAATTGATAACTGGTTCATTACAACTGATCAATCATCGAAAGTAATTGGTCAGTGGTATTTATCAGATTTTCATGCTATGTTTGTTAAAGTACTCTAGAAACACACAAAAAACATGTAGTTCTTGTGGGTTTGTTTGCAAATTGCACAAAATGCATTTACAAATTTCACATCTTTAAAGAATCACTAGTATGCTAAGAACATACATTTCCTGAAGTCTTTAAGATGAATTCAATCGTGACAAGGAACGAGCTTGTAGTGCTTATGGAATGTAACAGACAAAAGCAACCTTGTGTTAAATATTGTTAATGCAAACAAGTGTTTCAGAATTGTTTGTGGTTGATTATGAGAAAATATGATATATTGCTTGGTCGGTTAGTCATTTTGACCATTTTGATTGTTATTACTCTAACTTGCCAGTGGTAAGGTTACCATGGATTTGCTTTCTAAATGTGACGAGGTGCAAGTGTGTTATTCATATGATTTGTGGAACTTTGAAATACAACACAGTGTGGGCATAATTATCATTAGAAGTTGATAAGTATATGTAGATTATATACGTTTGTTGAATCATAAGAAAACACATCCAGCAGTTGAACAGGATAATGTTTGAATTACCTCCCTTAGTGTCCTGGAATTGTGAAAGTGGTCTCCCTTGACTGGTTACCATAGAGTTAGGTCTAGTGATCTGTTACAATGTTCAAGGGGTTTCAGGTATGTGTTTGCTCAATTTCTGCCAATTTTTCTGCTACCACAATAACCAGAAACTATAACTGACTTGTTGTGGAAAAAGCTTACTAGATGTACAGTGGAAACTGTCAAAACTGGCATCTGCAAAATCCGGCAAGTTGTCAACACCAGCTTAAAATCTGTCCCATCCGTGGCTTGTACATTTGTTATCAGCTCTAAAATCTGTTACATTGTCTAAACTGGATATTTCTTCAGTCCTGGTGAGTGTCGGTTTAGACAGCTTCCACTGTATGCAGGTATCTGGTGTTGCGACCTTAAGTGCTTACAAACAGATGTCAAATTGTGATCATTTCATTCCTTTGCCAAAAAAGCCCAATCCAGAATGTCATGAAAACTGAGTTTCAAAACGTTGTGTGGACAAATGGAATCAGTACAAGAATATAGGACAGAATGTGAAAATGTGTCCCAGGCTGTTCCCATCCTCACCAGGGAAGTGTATCTCATGCTGTTATGAGTGAGTGAGTGAGTGAGTTTTACACTGCACTCAGCAATATTCCAGCTATATAGCGGCAGTGTGGAAATATTTGAGTCTGAACCAGACAATCCAGTGATCAAAAGCTTGAGCATCGTTTGGGATACAATGACATGTGTCAGCCACATCTGCCAGCCTGACCACCCAATTCTCACCTCTTATGACAAGCATGGGTTACTAAAGATAATTTCTAACCCCAATCTTCACAGGTATGCTGTTATGATATGTAACCTGGCACATTCACCCTTCGTCTTCCCCTGAGGTATGTTAGGTATGTCACATCTCAGTCTGTCCTATTAATCATTAAAAAGTTCTCTTTCCCATGTTTTTTATACAACTGATGTCCAATTTATAAATTTACTTAGAACAAAACTCTGCTTATGAATGGAATCTGTGGAATCTGTTTGGATAATTATGGATGTATGTGTATTGTTCTACGCATGATATTGATTCAATGCATGATACTGATTCAAGATATATTTATTCAGAATGTATTATTTACAAGACACTATCATATAGAAGTAGCTGAAATAGTGCAGCATTAAACAACAAACAAAAAAAAACAATTGTTAACATGCATTTTACAAATTATCACAATGACTGTTACAGTGTTTTAGGCGAATGATGTGCACATAATATGCAAATATGTTACAACAAAAAGTAATGATTGTTTTCACGTTACTTAATGAGTGTTCATAACCATGTGATCGATTTTTTTTAAAGATTTGTACATCATGGACAGATTTTTCAAATAAACCTGTGTTCATAAACAAAAGATGCTATTTGTTGTTACTGTGACCTTGTAGGGAGGCACTTCTCTAGTCTCACATTAAATAGTGAAAACACAGTATAAGTTGTATGCTTCTCTCAAGCTCAATAGAATCCAATGTACACCTTTAGCAGCGGTGTTCTCAATGTCTGGTTACCACATGGAGGCATGTATATCGGACCGTATTACCCTGGGAGAAGTATACAAGCACTTATCTCACTTCCATGTTAAGTGTACAAAGTATCATTTTATTTTGAAGATAACTATACTTTCGTGACATATATACAAAATGGTATGTGCCTCTCAACTAGATTTTTAAAATCAGTGAAACATATTCTGACAAGCTTAAAACTGCGATAGGAATGATTAAAGGTTACATGCAAGCTAAAAAACAAACATAATTAAAACAGTTATCACCTATTCATCGCATATAATGTACATTGCTGATAGTGAAAA
This sequence comes from Haliotis asinina, assembly GCF_037392515.1. Taxonomy (NCBI): domain Eukaryota; kingdom Metazoa; phylum Mollusca; class Gastropoda; order Lepetellida; family Haliotidae; genus Haliotis; species Haliotis asinina. Next base: position 6,213,674 of record NC_090286.1, on the reverse strand, counting down.
AAGCAACAAAATTATAAGCCTACATTGCGAATCAGAAGTGCAGTATTTTTCACAAAGGGTTAATTCCCTTGAAAGAAGCACCCGAGAGACCGATGCCAGACAGAGCACTCAAGTGTAATGAAGCCATTAAATGGCTAGCTCACCTGCTGTTACACTGATGGCTCATTGTGTACATATACTGGCATTTCAGAAATATGGTGAGTGATGAAAAAATAACATTTTTTGTGGATAACAACTTCTTTTATTGTATATGATGTGACATTTTGAAGTGGATTCATATAATGTCAAGCAAGAGTAATAACAGTATAAGAACCCATGCGGAAATGTTACATCATATACAATAGAAGACAACGTTATCTATAAATAATGCATATAGAGAGGTTGGGTTTTGTAAATACGTGCTCTCTGTATTTGTATTTGATCCAATCAATAAATATACTTGACTGAAAACTGCCGTTAGTTTAAGTCCAAAGCAGGACTTGAAACTGACAATCTGAGTTTGCACCGGTTTCGTACAATCCAATCATCCAAGAAAAATAGATACAGTTTGTGTGCAATCCATAGGCATGATAATATGCCATGTGTACCTGTACAAGTATCACACCTGCCTTTTATATGGGTAATTGCATAATGTGACAGACAGAACCCAGGTGCACGAGCTAAAAATCAATGTATTCTGTTTATGGTCTATACCGTGGCAGCAGGTAATATTTTTTTCAGTTGTCACCCTCCTTGGAGGGGTGATACCGAACTTGTTAAAGTGTCATTGACCATTAAAATAATTTAAGTATTTTACGTGGATATAAGATAACAGCATTACCTGTTCAGTTCAGTGTGGTGAGGCACATGGAGCATTTTCTCAAACTCCCACCTCTCCTGGCTCTCTGTAACGCCTTCTCCCTCTCACTCTCATCTGTAGATCCCACCTCCCAAACGATGGTGGGATGTCCTTAGCGTTTTTATAGCTTGATCCCCAAACAAGCCCACGTGTCTTAACATTACCCATATACTTACGGAAAAGATCTTAAACAAACTCGAACCCCCCCCCCCCCCCCCCCCCCCCATAACACTGATGTTATGATGTTACCCAGTAACATTAGTATCACATGCAGAGACAGGTAACAGTGTAATTTCCTCTATAGCACGCAACAACTAAAAATGATGCTTTTGAAAATGATGCCAAAAAGTACATGTAAATTATATAAGTTTGCTGAATTATGAAACATCCAGTTAAACACATTTGAAAAGGAAGCAATAACTGAATTACCTCCCTTTCTGTCCCTGACCGGTAGCCATACATGGAGATAGATCTGGTAATCAGTTGAGATGCATTAAGTTTGCGTTTTAAGCAACAGACTATATGGACCTGGAAATGCAACACAAACTTGTCTTTATTACTCTGCTTCAGAAAACAGTATGTCAATGACTAAAGTCATGACGTACATAAAGTGTCTATCTTTCAGCCTTACAGTTCTCATGATGTCGCCCATTTGGGGCATAAACAGATTTAGAATCTGCAGCTTTCCAGTCAGCATAAGTCTAAAACATCTAAGACAGACATGAAGCATGTCTAGTGTGTCCCTATCCTGCCAGGATGTGTTCCCTAATCCCAAATTCTTATCATACATCAATGTCCACATCAACATCCTTATTGGGTACGTCCCTACGCCCAGTTTTCCATCACTGTCTGGGAATAAATTCTCTTTTGTGTACTTAGCTGCTTTCCGCAGTTGCTTCGTGACATTTGTCTTTGTAACATCTGTGTCACCTTTGGCGATCTCCTTAGCCCTCTTGATAATTCTTATGATGGGTTTCCAGGATTTCTTGTCTGCGTGTTTGGAGAGACTTTTTTCCGCATAAGTGAAGCTCATCTTCCATTGTAGTGCTTTGTCTGGTACATCAGCTTTAACAAACAAGTAATCAACTGATGTTACTTGAAAAACCAAAAACATGGTAAGCTTGTAAACATTCTATATCAAGTGAAATACAAAGGTTACCCTAGCCTTAATCTAGAGCAGGCCTGCAATCAGTCAATCAATATATGTTGTGTGATATATGAGGAATTCCACTACAACAGTTTTAGACGTTTCAGATCATCCTGCCATTCGCTAATGTTCAATGGTAACCTATAAGATGTGATAATGTGACATAATGATTATTCAACATCTGTACATGACTGGGTGGAGTTTTATGCCGCTTTTAGCAATACTCCAGCAATGTCACAGGATCAAACATGAGATTTCAACAATGTACCCATGTGGGGAATCAAACAAGCGAACGCTTTAACCACTAGGCTACCCCCGCTTATACATGAGAAGTTCTGGTAAAACATATTGTGAAAGGGTATTGGAACTGATCATACTGTTGTTTAGATCATGATCAAGAGCAAATAAGTAGTATTAAGCTAACAGGTGCACCGCTCTTCAGTAAACACACCTTTACAGTGCTTCATGACTGTAACAGATCCTTCCCTCATTATTTCTTCAGGATCAATCTCACGGGGCAAGTCCGAGGACAGTTTCTCCTTTAGGTTGTTGGCAAAAGGAAAGTCTGGCCACTTGTCAACATGGAGTGCTGCAACAAAGTCGATCTCAATGTTCGGCAGCTCCTGTGTTGTCGTGTAGATAACACGATAGGAAGGACTTTGTGGGTATGTAAGATCCTCTGAAAGGAAAAGTGATTGGATGAACAACCAAGAGTAAATGAACAATATTTCACGTACTCAGGGTTTAGTTTTGGAGCGAAGAGATGTAGGGTGAATGTGTTTCATGATATGGTGCCGACACAGAAACAAGCCCAGTGGATCTAGGAATCAAATCCTTACAATGGTACATTTTACTGCCAATGCCCATTTCAAGTTTTATTTTTTACTTTTAATTTTTATGTTTTCTTTTTGTTTGTGCAACAATGACCTCAAGTCTATGAGCTTCACAAACCAACCAATTTTGATAACTATATGTCAAGAATAGGGTAAATATAGCTTGCAGCATGTGGTTTCTGGTCATACAATCACGTGTGTTTGCTACAGAAGCGTCTCAGTCAAACGCAGTCGCCACAGTTTATTATACCCTGTAATAATTATAGACAATAGTAAAACAAACATGCCTGAATATCTTGATATATCTCCATATCTCAACAAACTCACTTTTAATTCTCCGTTGGCTCTGAAATTTTTCCATTTTGTCAAAGAAGTAACTTCTGAACCTGTCCATATTGATGCATCCTTCATCACATAGGGTGTGTATTGGATCATTTGTTTTGTATTTCACCTTCAGCCTACAGTGGCCAGGTTCACATCTTTCATAAATTGGTGTCACTGAGTCACGTAATCTTGGTATAAGTTGACAGTCCATCTCATTAGGTCTGGATACCTGTAACACAACGTAATCTCTGCTTGCTAAACACAGCTAAACACAGCTTGTTAAACAACGATATTGAAAGGAAGAATGCAAGTTGACGCTCCTATATGGGGGATAATCCGTTTCTGACTGACTTACTAGTTTCTTTAGGTGGCCTTCTTGAAGTTGGTATGATGAGGATGAAGACTTTTATGGAAAGACCGCATAAGTACTTTCTATACTTTAGTGAGGTTTATTTATTGTTTTCGAAATTGTTATTTTTTTCAAGTTATGTTTGAAAAAAGACGGTTTCACGATTTGGACTGTTGTTTCAGTTATTTCCATGTTGTGTATATTATTTTCTTGAAAATTTGAGGGATTGCCATAAATACTTTCATTAGTTTCTCCTTGGTCCAAATTCATTAGTAAACAATGAAAACAATGAGAAAACCATCAAAACTTAGAAAAAAACAGTATATGCTGAGATCTTCTAGATTAACATAAACTATTTATTTTGCTCCCAAACACAAAATGGCATCAATGTGTATGTAGGCTGACGGGATCTTAGCACTAAATAGAAGGGTGACTGATTGGTTGGTTGGTTTGTTGTTCAAGGCCTCACTCGCATTATTCTTGGAAGTGGTCTGTAAATAGTCAACTCTGGACCAGACAATCCAGTGATCAACAGCATGAGCATCGATCTGCGCAATTGGGATGTAATGACGTGTGTTATAAGGTGAAAGTTGGATCCGTATACAAGAAACATATTACAAATCCATTATTGAGATTTGCAGTTAGTTCGGCATAGCACCAATGCTATGACTGCTGGGTAATATATGAAGAGATAGAAAACGGGAAAACTGTCAAGCAACAGAACAGAATAGATTCATCAAGTAGCAAGGCTGATTCACCTATGAGAGTAGATGGAAATTTCCAATCATAGGGTATGACATGACACCAGGGAATGATGTAACTTCTAACGAATAGGAGGGATTGTGTCGGGTCATGTGACAAGGGTGGAGCAGGCTCGAACACCTTAAAAAGGTACTGTCAGCACTAAAAAGCAGTGCGGGTTGAAGAGTCAGATCAGTTCCATATCTGGTAAAGAGCTTGCCCTATCCTGTCCAGACCACATCAGCTTGTCCCATCAGGAATTCAAACCCGCATCCTTAGAATCAGGTACCTGATTGCCAGCACACAAAGTCAACAGCCTAGCCCGCTCAGCCACCACGACTTCTGCAAGAATGAAAGTCGGACAACTGGTAGTCTGGACTGCATACCTTGTGTACCCTCTGATAAGTGAAAACTGGCAAAGCTCCCACGGCTGAAAGGTATGATTCGGGTTCGAATCCCGGATGGGACTCAACCAAAAAAATGTTCCCTTTGAAGTATATATGAAATACCTTGGTTCCATCGTAGTAAGATCCGGCTGAAAATGTCTTCCATGTCCACGGAGTGACCTGGTTAAGATATTGGATCACATCAGACCTCAGTTCGTTGAAATGGTTTGAAATTTCACTGATCTCATCCTGGTCCAAAGTGACTTCCTTTTCTAAGAAGTCCCGTAGATTAGTCTTTGGTCTTTCGGGGTGGTGAATTATCCCTTTTCGTACCATTTCTTGTACAAAAGTTTGCATCCTCTCTGTATCCATCTGTAAGAAACACTACAATTTTAATATGGGATCATGTTCAATTCTACTGGGGTCAATATTCTTCAAGAATCTATTCTGATATGGAACAGTAGAGATTCTTGCTTTACACTGCATGACTAAGGTGACAGGAAATGCTGGAAGAGCCCTTATAATCAAACAATGTCAAACGGTCAAAATTAATATAACACAATGGTTTTAGTGGTCAAAATTACATAACACGTTATATTTGGGTTTACACTTTCTCAGCACAGATTCTAGTACTTTTGATGGTTTGAGTCCCACACCCTCAGTCACCACCTAATCGTCAACACACAAAATCAGTCATTTAACTCGCTCATCCATCTCGATACCGCCGTTGGTAGAGCAACTGCCTTAAGTACTAGAATACTATGTACCATTGTTAACACCAGGGATATATCTCTGTATAGTGGGAATATAAGAATGGGATTTAAGGTAAATCTTGGAAAAGGCTGTTTCATGAAACGAACTCCTGGACGTTAGAATTTCCACGAAATAACATTAGGGCTATGGTAATTGATTTGATAATTGTTGTAAAACTACAAAAGGTCAAAAGGGATTTTTCAAATTTAAATACTGGTAATAACACAACAGATAAACATTTCAAAATAGCTTGGAATATTCATTTTATATCAGTACCTCACTTGGCAACAAAGATAACAATAACTATGTACCTAGCCTTTTCTATCTCAACATTATCCCTTATCAAACTATAGAGTGTATGACTGAGTATGGTTTCACACAGCTTTTAAAAATATTCCACCAATATCGTTGCCAGGAACACCAGAAATGGGCTTCACACATTGTATTGACCTGTGAAGGTCTGGGGTAGAATAGGCGCCCCTGGTAGAATAGGCCACTGGCAACACATGCTTGCCATAAAAGGTGACTAACGGGATCGGGTGGTCAGGCTCGCTGACTTGGTTGACGCATGTCATCGGTTCTCAGTTGCACAGATCAATGTTCATGTTGTTGGTCACTGGATTGTCTGGTCCAGACTCATTTATCTATAGACTGCCGCCATATAGCTGGAATATTGCTGAGTGCGGCGTAAAACTAAAGTCACTCTCTCACACATTGTTTTGCCGGAATCAAACCACATGACTGTCGGTGTGACGAGCAAATGCTTCTACCACAATACAACACTACCACCCCTGTAACCCGCTGATCCGACTGTGGTAGGTTTAACCCTGCTCATGTTGCGATGTTTGAATGCGACAATGCAAAAATGTGTACTGGCTAGCTACCAGTTATCGCTGTGTAGCAGTTATCGCCAACACCTGGCTGTTGCACTTGTGCAGACAGCTTTACTTGTACTTCCATAGTATTTGACACATTGACACATAAAAAAAACAATAGGTTACAAGAGTTAAATTACTTTGAGTATTTTACGTTGTACACGTCACTGATATGAATCCCTTGGAGGACGAGACCTAAACACGTTGGGGTATGACCACGTGACCATTAGTGTGTTGACATGAAATTTCATAAACGATGAGAATTGAATGAAAATCATCCAGGCTGTGTTGTGAATCTATGACTTGACAATTCAGTCCATAAAAAGTACAGATTTTAATTTGTCTGAACATACCCATAATGCCAACATTCGATCACTTCACTTCGAATTGACCCAAATTTCCATCTCTGTTTTATGGACTTGACAGATACCATGCAGACGATCCTGACAAAATATAACTGTCAATTTTCACCTTTATCTCTTCGTGTTTCCCTGAGAAAACAAACATTGCAGAAATTGCAAACTACTACTCGAAATGTCAAGTTTGATAAGTTCAACCCCGTGGTGACATCTCCGTTTTCCCGTCAGGTTATATCAGCAGTTTTGGTCTTAAATTTTTTTAGAACAAATTCCAAATATGAAATTTCTTCAATATGTCAAAGTTTGAAAAACAATAGTTTTATTACCAAGTTTATGTCAAATTAGATGAATAACATAAAAAATTCAGAAATGGCGATAACTGGTCTTGTTAGTTGTTGGGAAAGCACGATCTACACTACCGCGCTTCCTGCACTTTGGAGAAACACGATCGGCATCGATGGCAATTGTAAACAAGCAGGAAACATCGGTGAATAGCTGATCTATCATGAAGATAAATTTCATTTCATTGGGTTAAGAAAAATGGAGCGAATCGTTAAAAACCGCTTAAAACGGCGATAACTGATCACTAGCTAGTACCAGGGATAGGTCACTCCACAACAGGGATAGGTCACTCGCTTGCTTTCTTTACCATTTGTACTAATTAACGTGTGCCTCATCATGCTCCAACGCACACAGTGACTTGGCTCGTTCCCAGTGCAACTTCAGTTGTGTTTAACCAGGGAGACTGTGTAGAGTATATACTTTGTAGACTATCCCTGGTTTAACAGACCTTCAGCCAGTTGGTGGAATCAGTCGGAATCAGTCGGAATACAATGAATGAATGAATTAAATTAAGAATTAAGAGCAAGAATTATGTGAATGAATGAAAGAAATAAAGAAAAAAATAAAAGGAAGAAGTCCATATGTGAATGAATGAAAGAATAAATGATACACCGAGGCCTTCCCTCCCAAAACATGTTAATGAAGGTAAAAGCATCGCGAGAACACGCGTTAACATCAGCTGTCCTTTTAAAAAATATACTTTGAAACATTTTTGTTTACATTAATGATTAATTCAGATATCTTATTGCATGTGGGGAACTGAATGGACATTAACAAAATGTTAACTGACACTGTCACACTGCCCTCAAAAATAAAGTGTAAAACTGTCATAAAGCGTTCTAAAACACCTTTCCAGTTTTGTCAAATAATAAGATGAACAAGAAAGAAAGAAGTTATGAAACTATAACCCTCAAGAATCAATGGCGAATCAGATCAGATCGGCAATATGTCATATTTTTCACACACCTCAAATACACCCTGACATTTTATTTTAGATTATGGAAATGTCACTATTACTTGCAAACACATTTCACCTGATAGTATATTCCCCTCATACGAATTAAAGGTGTATGTGAAAGATGTATTTGAAGTAATAGCTAGAAACACTCAAACAACGGCGTATAGTATTTCAATGGCGGATCAGAGCAGAGCGGCGATATGTCACATTTTTCACACACTTCAAATACACCCTAACATTCTTTTTTAGATCATGAAACTATCACTATTACTTGCAAACACATTTCAACTGTTAGCATATTCCCCTCATATGAATTAAAGGTGTATGTGGAAGATGTTTTTGAGGAAGTAACAATAGGAATACTAGAACAACGGCGTATAGCATTTCAATGGCGAAATGTCATATTTTTCACACATCTCAATTACACCCTAACAATTTTTTAAGTCATAGAACTGCCACTATTACTTGCGAATACATTCCAACTAAAGGTATGTTCTCCTTCTAAAAATTAAACGAATGTGTGAAAGAAGTTTTTATCGGCACAGTTTAGTCTATCTTCGCGGTGAATCGAGAATAGTAGCCAGTGAGCTTTAACCTACCGACTTGAAACTTTACTACAAATCTACTGTCCTAATACTGACACTAATACCAATTATTTGACTTAAACTGAAGCGACAGAATAGTTAACCTATCTTCTACATGTTGGATTTCAGTTGTCATAACACTCAGTGAACGTAATCAGCTGTAGAAAATAAACCGGGCTCAATCTTAAATACTACGTCGCCACCATATTGGCTACACTGATTACGTAACGACCCGAGACATACGTTCAGCGGCTTTTCGAGGAGTTTCTTCTCCCCCTCCATAGCCTCCCTGCCAGTACATACGTTTCAGTTGAAACGACTGATGACTGGTCGTTGTGTAGTCTCAGATTTTATACCCTGCGTCTGGTGGCTGTCTGATTATTCTGGAAGGATTATTACGTCATATAGGTTATTTTTAGATCCACGGGAATTACCCGATAGTGTTTTCTTAAAAACATGTGATCAGATAATATCGCCATGACCCCTAACGCCATCAATAAAACCACATCAGTTTTGTCAAAATCATCAAACAGTGTTGGAATGTTATCTTGAACATATTTTCTGATAACGTCATTCAAACTACTAACATTATATACTCGCTTCAAGTATGTCAAGTTGTAAATATTTATATTCGACGTTTGGTCTGCATTACCGTTTTCTCGTTCACTCGCCCTTCACTGAGATGCGGCTTGCGTTTTTAAGATATATGCATGGGAACCAGTTCAGCAAACACGAAATGTTTTGCGAATTCATCCTGGGTATCGACACCAACTTGCATATATACTGAGGGAAAAAATAAGGGGTCACATAAAAGTGTTCCTTTTTTTTTGAAAGGTTTCTGGACAAGCTCAGTTTCGAATACCTTGTGAAAAAAACTGGAAACAAACAAGGGAACACTTGTATTTCCATGTGATCCCGTTATTTTTTACCCTTAGTATATACATTGTATTTACATTTTAAATGTAAACTTGTGCCGTATTGACCTGTCTTCACCATGAGAGGTTAGGCAAATGATTTGAATTTCATTAAACAGAAGGAACATGTACTGTTTTGAATAATTGTCGAAATATTGATCACAAAATCTTCTCCTCTTACTAAAATCTCAGATTCCGAAGGTCCGGCGTGAAATGGCCTTTGATGGTATGTACCTACATCCCTTGATAATTAGTCGTTGAGTTCAAACCTCCACAGATCTCGCTGTATTCCACAAGCTAACAATCTAGTGAGATGCACAAAACGATAATCGATAATCTCTTGGGGAAATAGCCGATAAATCTCCGTTACTATTTGAGATTTTTCGGAACACATACCCAGGAGATAATCGAGGATGCACATATTACGGAGTTATCGTTATGTTTACGTTTCCACCAAGTTAATTACGTCGAAACATTCTTTCGTGTCACTGACTTGTTCCAGTTAGTTTTAGATGCATTAACATCTATTTCAGTGAATGAATTGTCTTCCAATTGTCCAAATTTCTGTCAGTATCTATGTTTGTATACTAAAGTGATGTATTTATATCCTGATTATTTTAAACAATAGTTTTAGGATTAGCATTTGCAATGTTATGTATAGGTGTTTAATGAAAGAAAACAAACTGTTGAACTGCATATGATGCAAAACAAATTTCCCTTGGGATAACCAAGAGTTATCTCATCTTATTTCATAAACAGTGTGCATAAGGTTATATGTGACGGAACAAGCCAGTGACGTAACAAAATATGATACGACGCCATGGTGTCGTCTGTATATTTCTATGATATAAGCTATCACCTCGCGTCGAGGGAAATACGGGCCGGAGGCGAGGGGAAAACAACCTTACTCGGGACTGATAAAACCCCGTATTTCCCGAGACACGATGTGATAACGCATTTATCTAGCTGAATGTTTTCACTAAATCAAAACAAAACAACACGCATCGACTCGACTTGCTGCCATGTTGACACCAGCTGATCGTTTGACCTCAATGCACCGCACGTTACTAAAGGCTTGTCGATGCATGGCTTTTCTCACTTCTCGCGTCGTCACCGAGGCGTAGCGGGAGGATGTGACTTTCGCAGCGGGAGTATACGACTTTTATACTCCCGCTGGCGGATCGTGATGGATGTACATAGTATTTTATCAGAGTCACGTGGACCAATCAAAACTCGACATTCTTACATGGGGCTAGATAGGACAGATTATCAAACAAGAGGTAATGATGAGATATTCTCGTGTCCGTGTGATACAAGTCACATGGAGTTTATACCAAGTCATACCTACTATCATATATTTCTATGCTACAATGTACACTAGCTGTGACAAATACCATGCACTTCGTATTGTGATGCAAGCACTTTTGATATTCTTTGTTGGTGAAAGAATGACGTCACAGCCTATTGTTACAAGCCACAGCGTAATACAAGTATCTTAAGTCCTCTGGTTAAACTACTTGACTGACAAGGGAAATATTTCCTTATGGAAATGAAAATTGAAACCCAGTGTAGTCTTCCTAGACTAAGGCTTAGTCTCTGAATATGTATAATTTTGATAGCAACAAACAAACCCATTTTAATTGAAAAGGAGCCCCAGAAAACCTAAGGAAAACTAGACTTGTTTAGCACGGCAGAGAAGGCTTTGCATTAGGCAAAATAATGTGGTTCAGGGACTGTGAGACACTCTATTGTCTTCCCCACAGTCCTTGAACTACATTATTTTCAGTTCCTCTTAATTCTTTTCTTAATGGTAAGGGGTGGGATCGGGGGTTGTGCTATCTTTAATGGGAACATTTTTATCCTGTAAAAAACATGGAGTGTTGCGATATTTTTGTCCATGTATGTAAATCACTTGGTTGGACAACTCATTGTCTTCAGTTTAGCTAGTACGTAATATGCACGTTCAGAAAAATAGGCTACTTTACAAAAACGTATTTACACGGTGTTGGCTTAACTAAGTAAATATACTCCAATTTTAGTTAAAAGCAGATATGTTTCCCGATACTTTACCGTTATGGGTAAGGTGTAAAATGTCCGTTAATGAATGTACGTGCATATACATACAGATTCATTTTTGTTGCTGATTTTCTCGCTATATATATTTATCTGTGAGGAACTTCACATATACTGGCGCAAACATTGTTATATGTGGTGCTGCCGGCGTGCAATATACACTCTCAATATTAAAACAGGGCCGGTGCGCACTCAGCGGCTCGAGAAACCAGTTTAGCAGGAGTCAAAGGTCGAAGTTGCAGTCGCCAATATTTGTCGCCGCGGGTTACATAATGTTCTGGATACCTGATGACGTAGTAAGTGTTGCACGATACATGACATGACATGAAACTGCTAATACACCCTCAAGCCAGTGATTGTAAACACAATAACTCGTCCATTTCACACTGTAGGCCGAGCCCGCCTAAACACAGGCCAGGGCTGCATGATCAATGATAAGCAGATAGCAAAACGGAAACGAAGTGTTCTGAATCGTGGCGACAAATTGTACAAATTATTGCAGTGTGATTACATAAGGCCATTTTTATGGAAAATGGTGTGTATGTGTGTGTGTTTGGGGGTGGGGAGGGTGTGTGTGTAATCCTCTAGGTGTGTGAATATTTAATCCATCTTCGTGTTGCTTTGTTAGTGTTGCCGTGATTCAAAACACTTTTTAAATTTTATGTGTATCTGAACATGCGTATCACAGAAAAATTGTCATATTTGTGAATTTGTGAATTACTATTTCGATATGATAACATAAATAGGTTACGTCATTAAATGCAGTAGATGTCCATTAAAACATGGTCAAGGGTGTGTTAAAAATGTGTCTCAGATGTGAGTGTCCATATTCAAAGATGCAGATGTCAGTAAATACATCCTATAATCATACTACTCACGTTTCTTCATAAGCAGATTCAGAATTCTGAATAGACTTAGTATATATTAATTTATAAATATTAGTTGGAATGGCAGAACAAGAGGAACTTTTACCCAAGCAATCATTGATAGCAATCAATATTCAGGATTTTCATTTTCCGTCAATACCAACGTACACTATGGGTTAATCGTTATACAACATAGGTCCAGTATCAGTTGTGTCATCCATAATGTTCAAAATATTAACCCTCATTAAAATATTGTCATTTGTAGCTGGCCTTGACATGTACAGACTGTACATATTTGACTGGCTTTTCTTTAGGGTAAGTGCCGTAGGCCATAGTGTTAGTCCCTCTAATGACCTCCTTAGCTTGTCATCTTGCTGACTGGGTTATTTTTTTGGTCATGTGGTCAAGGTGTCTGACCTCAGATCAGACAGTCTGTGGTTCAATCCTACCATGTTACATATAATAATGCTGCTTTAAGTTAATATGTTTTAACCAGCTCAGCCTGATGTTATTACCTCCCTTTGCTGGCTCCACATTCTCACAGTAACCAGTCAGCTAAGTCTGGTTACAAACTGAACTTGCCAGTGTCAACAATGAAAGTGGATTACAACTGTGAAGGTTTGGTTGCAGTGCGACTCGGATTTTGGGGAAATCAACAAACATATTGACAGGTCCAACATTTTAAAAAAATATGCAAAAACTCCTTCTACCTGTTTCAGAGTACTTCTGCATCATTTGTGTTTCCAGGTTTAATCGGTTAGATAATTTAAAAAGCGAAAGTGAGTTGTGGTTGGTTCGCTCAAATTCCCAGCGTAGACACCTGACTGGACAAACAGCCAGCCAAGGGAGGTAATAAATCCTTCGGGCCAAGCCGTGTATGGATGCAGGGTATAGTGGAGATTTATTGGAACATATAGCCTGGAGATTTTAAGGATGGGTAAATCCCTGATTTTAACCCAACTACTACCAAACATCCTGCCTTGCGCCATTTCCTGGTTTTTAGTCTCTTCCACACCCGAGAGCATATGTCTAATTTGCTCTGTCATGTTCATTCACACCCCAGAGCATATGTTTAATTTGCTCTGTCATGTCCATCCACACCTTAGAGCATATGCTTAATATGCTCTGTCATGTCCATCCACACCTGAGAGTATATGCTTAATATGCTCTGTCATGTCCATCCACACCTGAGAGCAAATGTTTAATATTCTCTGTCATGCCCATCCACACCTGAGAGCATATGTTTAATATGCTCTGTCATGTCCAGTCACACCCGAGAGAATATATTTGATATGCTCTGTCATGTCCATCCACACCTTAGAGCATATGCTTAATATGCTCTGTCATGTCCATCCACACCTGAGAGTATATGCTTAATATTCTCTGTCATGTCCATCCACACCTGAGAGCATATGTTTAATATTCTCTGTCATGTCCATCCACACCTGAGAGCATATGTTTAATATGCTCTGTTGTCCAGAGTTAACCAGTCTGTCACAGTTCCTAAGCCATATTATTTCCCTTCCAAGCCTTTACTGTAATATACGAAAAACCCAAGATTTTTCATTTTACTAATGCTTCTTGTCAGATCTACCAAGCTACCTGTTTCTATGAAAGTTACGTCTTTCAGGGACCCAAAGGGTTAGTCTGAGAAATTGATTCAGTTCCCAATCTGAAACAAATTGTGTACACAATCCTGAAACTGGTTTTGAAATTCCCCAATCTATTTACATATATATAAGAGGTGTTTCTAATGTTTGGTAATATTGCATTGACAACAGTCTTAAAGGCATTGTTAAAACACCTCTGAATCTGAAAAAAATATGAATTCGATGAAATCCAGTGTTGAAAACCACAAGGGATTTTTTCAAATTTGCCCTAAGAACCTATTGCGTCAAAGTTCATTCCTGAACTATCCTCATCCCCTCCCCAGCTTCAGTGGCCTTTTCTTGTCCTTGTCATCTCTGAAGCATGGGGTGTCCATTAATCCTTCTCTGTACTCAGGAAGAATTATATGTTACCTAACACTGAGTTTTATGTGGCTCTGAAATGTTCATCCTTGGAAACAAATGGAGAATGGAGAAAAAGTATATATTGTGCCCAGCGTGATGCCTCATAATATTCACTGAACCATTCTCACCAAGTTCTTGTTAAAAACGCAATCATAATGTAATCATAACATCTTACAGTAAAGTATACTACACTACTTTATGATACCCGTGAAGGTCCCGGGGTAGAATAGGCCTTCAGCAACCCATGCTTGCCATAAAAGGCGACTCAGCTTGTCGTAAGAGGCGACTGACGGGATCGGGTGGTCAGGCTCGCTGACTTGGTTGACGCGTGTCATCAGTTCCCAATTGCGCAGATCGATGCTCATGTTGTTGATCACTGGATTGTCTGGTCCAGACTCGATTATTTACAGACCGCCGCCATATAGCTGTAATATTGCTGAGTGCGGCGTAAAACTAAACTCACTCACTCACTCACTTTATGACATGTATTTCCAGTGAGTATTCTATTTATTCTGATCCCTGCTTTTGTAAGGCAAAGTAAACCCAAGTGGCTGAGAGGACTAGGCAGCTGACTGCAGCTGTGTGTTGGCAATTAGATGCCAGACTCTGAGGGTCAGGCTTCAAATCCTGAATGGGACTCAACCCAACAAAAGTACTAGAATCTGTGTTTTGCTGAGAAATGTAATTCCACAGAATTGATTTTTTAACAAATGCAGAGTCTTTCAAAAAACTGTCGAACATATCATTTATTAAATTTAGTAAAGTGCAGATTCTAGTATTTGTTTGTGGAGAATCACATTTGTGTGAGAAGTATGATCACGTTAACGCAAAGATCATTCTGTAGAATGGTGCCCAGTTCTTTTTGGATTTTTGTTTGTGGAGAGTTCTGTGTCAGTGACCTGAATATTTTGTAAGTCCCCCAGATCCCTAAATAATAGCCGTTGTGTGATTGGTTAAATCTATTTATTCGTCTCGAGTTTGATTGGATGGTCATTAGTCGCTCAAAGGTTACCTGACGCAACCTTCTACTAGGTTTCGTTAGACTCAGTGGTGGAGTGTAAGGAAATACACTGAGACTAAGTTTACTAAGACTGCTTGAAACCCAGATCAAGTTTGTCTAAGATATATCAGTTTTCAAATGAACGAATCTACCACTTCCTGTATTTTGCACTGAGCGTTCATTAACAGAAGTCAGTTGCTAAACTATTGGTAGTCAGACATACTATTGATGCAGCAATAGTTTTTCATTTCTGCCATCAATTAATAGCTACTGGAGATTCAACAACTGTAATGCATGGATAGTTTGATGCATTGTTACAGCCATGCTAGCGCTGAATGTAACAGTGTAGTGATATGATGAAATACATGTAATGCAATACAACCTGCTGTACAATACATAGACATGCAAACCCTGAATATAGTTCATTCAATTACAAGTTCTAATTGTGTGGAAACATGAATGTTAACAGGATCTGTTCAACAACCAGCTTGTTTAGATTCTCTGACAGATGTCACAGTCATATATTTGATATTTCCGAGCATTTACAAAAGGAAATTAAAATGTGTATATTCTCTGGGATCCTGCAGTGATAAATTCTTTACGTAGTCACTGGTTCTTAGTATCTGGTTTGTTTCCACCCAATCCATAGGCAGAAAATTAAATTACTACAGATTATGCTTTCATTCTTAATACAAAACACAAACATTTAATACTATTTTGAACATACATTTCCATCACATTTGTTAATAGCCAGTGTACACTGATGCCTTAAACTGTTTAAAAACATATATAAGAAATAAGGTGAGTCCTTAGATTAAAGCATAGTTAATGTCTAGTCATTCTTCATCTTTGTGTTGGGGCCCATGGATGACACCCATTGTTATGACAGTGTGCCAAAATCATTCTAATGCTGTGGTCCCTGGCTAGTAAAAATTCATCAGGACCACTTAAAAGTAAGATTGCAGTGGTCCTGGTGGTCCGTGAATTTTGTATTGATAGTTAAGTAAATCTACGAATGTTATTTTGGACCAGTAGAGTACACACAGGACCACAAATTGTTGTTCACTGATTGGTCTTGTGGGGAACTTTGAATTATGGGAAAATGTGACAATGTATTCCATTCCTTTGGAATGTTTCACTGGTATAGACATATATCCCTTTTTCTAATATACATTGGCTACTGGTATGCTCATTGGTATGGAAATATATCCCTTTTTCTAATATACATTGGCTACTGGTATGCTCATTGGTATGGAAATATATCCCTTTTTCTAATATGCATTGGCTACTGGTATGCTCACTGGTATGGACATATATCCCTTTTTCTAATATACATTGGCTACTGGTATGCTCATTGGTATGGAAATATATCCCTTTTTCTAATATACATTGGCTACTGGTATGCTCATTGGTATGGAAATATATCCCTTTTTCTAATATGCATTGGCTACTGGTATGCTCATTGGTATGGAAATATATCCCTTTTTCTAATATACATTGGCTACTGGTATGCTCATTGGTATGGAAATATATCCCTTTTTCTAATATACATTGGCTACTGGTATGCTCATTGGTATGGAAATATATCCCTTTTTCTAATATGCATTGGCTACTGGTATGCTCATTGGTATGGAAATATATCCTTTTTCTAATATACATTGGCTACTGGTATGCTCATTGGTATGGAAATATATCCCTTTTTCTAATATCCATTGGCTACTGGTATGCTCATTGGTATGGAAATATATCCCTTTTTCTAATATACATTGGCTACTGGTTTGCTCATTGGTATGGAAATATATCCCTTTTTCTAATATACATTGGCTACTGGTATGCTCACTGGTATGGACATATATCCCTTTTTCTAATATACATTGGCTACTGGTATGCTCACTGGTATGGACATATATCCCTTTTTCTAATATACATTGGCTACTGGTATGCTCATTGGTATGGAAATATATCCCTTTTTCTAATATGCATTGGCTACTGGTATGCTCATTGGTATGGACATATATCCCTTTTTCTAATATACATTGGCTACTGGTATGCTCACTGGTATGGACATATATCCCTTTTTCTAATATACATTGGCTACTGGTATGCTCATTGGTATGGAAATATATCCCTTTTTCTAATATACATTGGCTACTGGTATGCTCATTGGTATGGACATATATCCCTTTTTCTAATATGCATTGGCTACTGGTATGCTCACTGGTATGGACATATATCCCTTTTTCTAATATACATTGGCTACTGGTATGCTCACTGGTATGGACATATATCCCTTTTTCTAATATACATTGGCTACTGGTATGCTCATTGGTATGGAAATATATCCCTTTTTCTAATATGCATTGGCTACTGGTATGCTCATTGGTATGGACATATATCCCTTTTTCTAATATACATTGGCTACTGGTATGCTCATTGGTATGGAAATATATCCCTTTTTCTAATATACATTGGCTACTGGTATGCTCATTGGTATGGACATATATCCCTTTTTCTAATATACATTGGCTACTGGTATGCTCACTGGTATGGAAATATATCCCTTTTTCTAATATGCATTGGCTACTGGTATGCTCATTGGTATGGAAATATATCCCTTTTTCTAATATGCATTGGCTACTGGTATGCTCACTGGTATGGAAATATATCCCTTTTTCTGATATGCATTGGCTACTGGTTTGCTCATTGGTATGGAAATATATCCCTTTTTCTAATATGCATTGGCTACTGGTATGCTCACTGGTATGGACATATATCCCTTTTTCTGATATGCATTGGCTACTGGTTTGCTCACTGGTATGGAAATATATCCCTTTTTCTAATATGCATTGGCTACTTTTTTGCTCATTGGTATGGAAATATATCCCTTTTTCTAATATACATTGGCTACTGGTATGCTCACTGGTATGGACATATATCCCTTTTTCTAATATGCATTGGCTACTGGTATGCTCACTGGTATGGACATATATCCCTTTTTCTAATATACATTGGCTACTGGTGTGTTCGCAAATGGAATAACCTCTTCTTTTTGTAATGGTATATATCATTTATGCTGCTTTGTTTGTTACCAGACTCGATGGGTGAAGATGCAGCTACCCTGGTTCATTGATGAATGGGACTCGCTGTTCTGGCAGAAGGTGGCAGGTTTTGCCACCAGTGTTTGTCTTGGCTGGTATATTTTTCACAAGGTCTTGCGGAACAAGAAACTGCATGATCGCATCCAACAGAAGCAAGATAAAGTTAGAAAATCATGTCAGGACTTGGTGGAAAGACTTAGAACAGAAGGGGTGAGGAAAGAATTATTTAACATGTTGCAGGTTTTCTAACTGCGTATTATTTGATTGGTCGGTTTATTTGTTGATTAGCACCACACTCAGCAATATTTCAGTTATATGACTATGGTCTATTATTAATTAAATCTTGACCAGACAATCCAGTGATCATCAATCTACACTGTTGAGATACAATGACATGAAGGAAATAAGCTAGCCTGACAACCTGATGGTGATAGTTGCCTTCAACCACAAGCATGGGTCAATAACATGAGAAAGTAATGTTAAACACTTTACTGCATAGTTCAGAGATAAGAAGAAACTTTGGAAGTAATTGTTTGGTCGTAATTATTAATAAAACTGATCCACAGCAACCCATGCTGGTTGTGAAAGGCGGCTTGTTTGATTGTCCACTGACACCTAGCGGAACAGGGCATTCAGCAGCGTTCATACGTACCAACATGAGTCCCGATACTTTTTAATGCCATATCTCATGAACTGTTGTTATAATAATAATTACAATATTGAGGAGTCTTATCTTGCCCTAATCTCCATGCATCAAAGTATGCTCAAAGTGCTAGCACATTGATTATTATTACCCCAGATAGCCCATTTTTTGCAAATTCAGTGACAACGTACATTAGGGTATTAGACAGATTGATTTAGGTGACCTTGACCTTATTTTCCAGGTCAACATGACACTGAGCGCTTTTCAAACTGGTAAATACGATATCTCATGCACTGTTGTACTCAATGTCTCCAAATTTGGTGACAGCCTATATTAGGTTTTTATGCAAACACCAGTTGATTTTTGGTGACTTTCACCTTATTTTCAAGGTCAACATGGCGCTTTGACCACTTTTCTAAACTTCTTCTAATTACCATACTGTTACAACCTACATCCAAACATTGCCACTCTCTAGCAAGAAAGTGATGCATCCATATTGTTACGGTTAATAAATTGCAATGACAAAAGGTATGAGAAATTCCCAGCAAAACATAATGCATACAAGTCTAAACTATTCAATAATATATTGAGCAAACAATGAGCAAGTTACAATGAATTACAATACAGATTTCCAGTACAATGCAGTGCAAAGATAATGTGTCACAAATATATAATATTAACTCACCAGAATCTTGGAATTACAGAGAAAGAAATTAAATTCATAATGAAGCTTGTTTCAACAGTGAGCAGTCAGGTGTGGAGTGTCAGTCTTGGATGTAGTTTGTAGGTGGAGAATTAGTTGACAGTTGGTGATAGGCAGAGGCAAAAGTCTAGTAATTCCAAGTGTAAGTCCGTATGTGTTCTTCAACACAACAACCAGCCTTTATACACAGTCAAGAACAGTCCAGCAATGTGTTGCCCTCTCACCATTCATTTAGAACTTTCACTTAGGAAGTAAACAATAAATTGCCAAGGGCAGGTAACTCTGGAGTGCTGTCTAAAAAGGCCTGCAGCTAAAAAATACTATTGCTGTAATACGAAATGTGACCCACAACTCAAACTCAAAACACCAAACATTGTGACCCAGTGGTAACTATCACTTAATGATATTACAAAATCACACTCTCATAAGAATATATATTGTTATCCTTCCTGACTCATGTTTTAGTAATGCATTCTTAGGCTGTATGCTTATTACTTATGTTGACAGCTTCTACAGAGAGTTAGATTTACAACAATTTTTATTACAGACAAATAATTATAATTTTCGTTTATTTCCATGTGATCAGTTAACAGTACCTCATCGAGAGCGTATTCTGAGCCTGTCATTGGCTGAACTGCAGGCACAACTGCAGTCAGGGCAGCTCAAATGCATGGAAGTGTTACGAGCTTACCAGTCAAAGGTACAATCTTCTTGTAATTCTTTCAAAGAGACAGTTTTACAGTTAGGATATATTTAGAATTCCCTACTGAGTGCTCTTGCAAAGAGAACTGTGAAAACCAAGTAATAGCAAATGTTTCCAAAATTTCCGAGTACACTCGCGTAACCTTGATTCATGGATATAACGGCAGTGCGGTAGAATTAATATTTTAAATGCATGATTTCATTTTGTATACACACTGATTATTTTATTCAATGATTCAGTAAATTGAAAATGCTTAATATTCCACTCGTGAATGAAAGGTTTGTTTACGGTAGTCATTTGCAATCATCACCCATTCGTGTGCCCACAAAATGTGACTTCACCTTGTTTTTTACGTAGTGTAGTGGGTATCTTTATGTCACTATGTACAACCGCCCACTGCAAGAAGTATTAACACCAAGGTAGGCAGATGACGAGAAGTGAGAAGGTTGGGCATAACCATATCTTCTTTACATGACATTTTGTGAAAATAAAATTTAGCAATGGTGGTATTAGTGATCTGGGGGCTATTTATCTCAATGCTGAAAAATTATATTTATTGTACTTGCATGTAATGCAGATGTCAGGCCGGCATGGCTTTTTGTATGAACATCAAAAGTACCTCTTCGTGACTCAGTAGAGACTTATTTTATGAGCTGGCCTAATAATTTCCATGATCCATGAATCAAGGTTATTTCAGCATTTAGTTTTCGGCTCTGTAATGTGAGACTATGCATTTACTTATGTTACTCCTTCTCATCAGTGAAATACAGTCCCAGTTGCTGAGCCATTGAAATAGTTTTAACTGTGTTAGAATATATTAGAAACTGTTTCATTCCTTTTGGAAGTTTTTGCTGGTACTTCCATTCTTGAGGCTGAAAATGTATGAAAATAAAACACAAATAGCAGAGCATAGATATCAATGTATACACAATGCCATTTAGAAAGCAGACAAATGTAACGAATGTTATATTTCAGATTTAATTGCTTAATTTGTTGGAGAAGCATCGTGATAAACAAGATGCACAGAAGATATTGAATTGTACTGCAATGTGAGAAAGTTTCCTGACACAACTTCCTTGGAGGGTTTGTAAAATTTGAGGTGAAATTGATTAATAGAACTGGGTTTTTTCATGAGTCTGAAAAAAATAATGCCATGTTTTTTATGCTGTATGTGAAGGCGATGGAGATGAACGAGAAGCTGAACTGTGTAGTTGAGCCGCTTATAGAAGCTGAGGTATGTCATTTGATCACACCTATGTCAGTGTCAAACAACAACTACAATATGGTAACAATTCAACATTGTATACCAAAAGGCACTGTGTTCTGTAATCTGATTGGTTGAAAAACATGATCAAATGGGATTAGGTTCCCAGAAACTGCAAGACTATTCACTGTGTGTTGACACATAGAAACATCGCAAACAATTGTTTTGTTGTGTCATCAACAGTGGTGACGTCATTCAAATCATAGCATGACGTAAAGTTAGAATGATGTCACATATGAGCAACTCCAAATGCTACCATGGGAACCGGGTAACGGCCAGCTGACGACACTTCACTGCTGTATCCATACTCGATGTAAATAAGTGCAGACAGTAAAACCCTTTGGTTTACTTTTTTGTTTGCAATGTCGATAAACATCACAAGTTGGCCAATTTCCGGGTGTTATTGAGTATTTGAAGCACAGGAATATTTCATTTGAAACCTCCGGCATACGTCAAATACTTCAAATACTCAATAACACCCGGAAATTGGCCAACACATGATGTTTATCTCCTAATTGAGACTGAATGACCTTCAGTATATATGGATATTGGAACAGCCCAAATTTGTCTTGGATTCATATCTAAGCAACCTTCACCTTCATTTTTTATCAAGGGAAGGGAAATAACTCCTACATGTACAGTTTGTAAAACCTGTAGTTATTTATACCTTATTCAAAACGGAGTGCTCTTCGTGGGCAGAAAAATTGCTGTTTTGTTTTGTTTTGAGTTCTCATGTTCTTATTTTCTGTTCTAGTCTCAATTACTGACTAACAGATATGCACAAATTTATTCATGTTGCTATAATTTACTGTGAAGAGTTTTCTCACATGGGCAGAAAAGGGTATATTTGTGGTTTCCAGTGCTGCTTGGCCCATACCCAGTTTCCATTTAATTGTCTGTTACATAAGTACTTCTCCTAGCAGACTTTTACTCGACACATTCACTCACTCACTCACTCACTCACTCACTCACTCACTCACTCACCAGTATCAAACAGCAGTCAGTGAATTTATGTAGGAAAATAGGTACATTTAAAGGAATTTTCACTGGCAGGACCAAGCTGCTAAGCTGGATCGTCAGAGGGGAAAGAAAGGACCTCTTCATGGGGTTCCAATCAGCGTCAAGGAGGCTTTCTACGTCAAGGTGGGTTTTCATATATGGAATTACTCTCTGGATCCAAAGCCCAAAGAAATCATAATGTGAAAATAGTTCAGATAACATGTCGATACCAATATCATAACTTCAGTTCATTTATACAGGGTCCAGATTGTCAAGGTTTCAGTGTATGTGTGTATGTTTGTATATCCACAGGGATACGACTGTACAGCAGGGATGCAACACTTCATACACAAGCCTGTGGACCACGATGCTCCTTACATACAGGTTAGCCATCACACTAAACACCTTTTTGATCTTTTATTAATATCAGAGATATATGTAGGTCAAAGGGACTCTGACTAGTCTTGTGTCCTTGATTTCTGTTTATATCAGGGAGATATCTTGGTCTATCACCAAAGGGACTCCTTGTAATGAATCTTGGATATGAAGGCAAGTCTGTCTCACAGTCCCCGAACCAGATTATTTTCCCTAATGCCTAACCATCCCTGCAATGCTAAGGTAAATGAAGCAAGTCTAGATTTCCTCAGGTTCTGAATTTTGGTTTCCATGGGGCTCCTTTTCAACTGTTTGAGAGATTGATATCAGACTGTAATGTGTTAGGCAATTAACCAATACCAAGAAAAGTCACTGTAGAGTTTTTGCATGATATAAATACTTTCTGTACATTATATTTAGCTCAGTTATTCAAGAGAAAGAATTACTAACACAAGAACACCCGCTGTTCCACATTCCCAGGAGGGCAAGATTGAAAATCTTACTCGCTTGTTGGTGGGGTACATTCAAAATAATAGAAGAGATAAACATTTATGTGAGGTAAGGTAGCTCTGTATGTTGAGATAGTAAGGTGAGATGTGTCTGTGTTAATGTTGCGGGTTTGCTGCAGGTGTTGAAATCTCAAGGTGCCATTCCGTTTGTCCGCACCAATATACCCCAGACCATGATGACGTGAGTACTGCCCACTTTGACTTCCCTTCCCATTTAGATGTTGCTCAAGATATTAGTCACTAGTTTGTCTCCCACAACTTGATTATTTAGTGATTGCCATCATAAAACAGGAATATTTCTGAACAATGTCTTTATAAATAGAAAAATCAATTTTTCTGGGTTTTTTTACCTTTGTATCTT
This sequence comes from Haliotis asinina, assembly GCF_037392515.1. Taxonomy (NCBI): domain Eukaryota; kingdom Metazoa; phylum Mollusca; class Gastropoda; order Lepetellida; family Haliotidae; genus Haliotis; species Haliotis asinina. The sequence continues at coordinate 6,189,665 of NC_090286.1, read as the reverse complement.
TTGTCTTTGCAAGGGTTGTCCTTCTTTGTTATCTTTGTTATGAAATGCGGAGGGATATAGTCGATGCCAAGTTGAAACATTTCAAACTTAGCCTCAAAATGGAGGGATGGGCTTCGTTTCCGGAGCAGAACTCAAAAACCTTTCAATGTTTTTCTGCCGATCTTGGTAGATATGTGTCACAGACCCCAAAATGGTGCCTTTTGCTATTTACAGGTTTTTGTGATTTCTTAGTTTCTCGGTTTCCATGGACACAATTCGGACTTTGTCTCAAGAGTGAGAGGTGTGTTTCGTTTCCGTAGCACATCTCAAAAAGTTCCTGGTATCTGTCTGCAAAACTTGGTAGATATATGTGGTAGACCCCAACGTTGTGCCGTTTACAGAATTTTGTGATTTCTCATTTTCCAGTTTCCATGGAACCGGTTCTGACTTAAGTCTCAAAATGGTGGGATGGGCTTCGTTTCTGGAGCACAACTTGAAAACTTTTTAATATCTTACAGCAAAACTTGGCAGATATTTGAGGCAGACCACAAGTTGGTGCCTTTACAGTGTTTTTGGCTTTTCAATTTCTCCCGGTTTCCATTGAAACAATTCTGACTTAGTCTCAAAATGGAGGGAAAGGCTTCATTTCCAGAGCATAACTCGAAAACCATTTAATGTCTTTCATTATCTTGGCAGATATATGAGACAGATGTTGAAGTGGTGCCTTTTGCTGTTTACAGATATATGGCATTTATATTTTTCATGACTTCCTTGGAAACTATTCAAACTTAATCTAAGAAAACATGAAGTAACCTGCAAATGAAATGTTCTTTCAAATATGTAGGGGCCTGGGGGATATGTCATCTTCTGATGACTCTTGGTTTATCTGCCTTACTGATTCATATGATGGTACTTTGAGATTCTGGGTAAGAGCACAAGTTTCAGCACTACAGACTTGTCAAAAGGATCAGATTATCTGGCTTGCTGACTTTTTTGATGCATGTCTGCTTATGTCATTTGTGTAGATTGAGGCTCATGTCATCAATCACCACATAATGAAGTCCAGATTAGATTATTTACAGGCAGAACTTATGTCTGAATTGCTGTGAATAACTGCCATGATGCTTGTACAGCATTAGCCAAAATTCGCTTTCTCACAATAGCTGGAATATTGTCAAGTGCTCCATTAAACAGCAAACAAAGAAGGAAACAAACAAATATATTGCTTATTTATTTCAGATTCGACAGCTCCAATCCTATTTATGGAGAGACTCTAAACCCTCATGATCTGTCCCGTAGCCCTGGTGGATCTTCAAGTGGTGAGGGGGCGCTCATTGCGTCAGGGGGGTCATGTCTGGGTTTGGGGAGCGACATTGGCGGCAGTATCCGTATTCCGTCCCACATGTGTGGTGTGTGTGGCCTCAAACCGACTGTGGAAAGACTTGGGTAAGTTAACCATAAGACATCTTGGGGTCAGACTGATCGTGGAGAGACTTGGGTAAGTTAATCACACAATATCATGGGCTCAGACCAACTGTGAAGAGACTTCCTCCCGACATCCATGTGTGTTTTGATGGATACAGTTATTTCACATATACAAAAGAGGTTGTACAGGGATTTACCCTGAGTCCTGTATTTAAAGATCCTTGAGACTCATGCTTATAATTTTCAGGGGACCTGGACAACAAACTGGGGATCCCAGATTATCGCATTTATTGTTCTCATTATTGCTGAATGTTGGTTTGTAGAAATGGAAGTCATTGAAATTGTTGAGAGAATTATTTTATTATCCTCAGCCAGCATGTAAGGTGGGCTTTGTTTTCGGAGCAGAACTGAAAAAGCGTTCAATATATTTCTGCAAAACTTGGTACATATATCAGTCAGAACCAAAAGTGGTGCCTTACAGGTTTTTGTGATTTATTATTTTCTCAGTTCCATGAACACGTTGCTGACTTCGTTTCCGGAGCACAACACAAAAACCATTTCATATCTTTCAAAAAGTCTTATCAGATATATGAGACAGATCTTGAAATGGTGACTTTTTCTGATTACAGATATATGGCATTTATATTTTTCATGATTTCCATGGAAACAATTCTGACTTGGTCTAAAAACACAATAAGTAACTGGCAGATGATTTGTCCTTTCAAATATGTGGGGCTGAGGGGATATGTCATCTTCTGATGACTCTTGTTTTCTCTCTGGTTTGTTCACAGGATATCAGGGATGTTCCCACTGGGCGGTGGTCAAACCTTAGGTAAGATATGTATGCTTACTACATATGGCTATTTATTGTATGTTAACATGTAGTGTTGTAGATAGTATTAGTTCATGTATATTGTTCCAAGTGTAAACGGTAGGTGCCCTGATTGCGAGTGTCTGAAATGATGAGGTTTCTGTGTATGGAGTGTCCTGAATAGGAGTGTCTGGACTGATGAGGTTTCAGTGTATGGAGCATCCTGAATAGGAGTGTCTGGACTGATGAAGTTTAATTGTATTGAGTGTCCTGAATGGGAGTGTTTTAACTGATGAGGTTTCAGTGTAAGAAGTGTCCTGCTGTTGCAGTGAAGGTGGCAGCAGGTCCGATGGCCAGAGATGTTGACAGCTTGATGATGTGTATGAAGGCTTTACTGGTCCCGGCCCTCAGCAGTGCATGGCCTTTGATGCAGATTGTGCCCTTTGACACCGAGGTGAGCATCCCAAGTATTGTGAGTTTTAGGGTCTTCATCTAAAGTTTGTCTGTTTGTTGTTTAGAACTGTACCCAGCAATATTCCAGCTATAGGACTGTGGTCTTTAAGTAATCAAGTTTGGAACAGACAATCCAGTGATTGGCATCATGAACGTCAATCAACAGAATTGGGATCTGGTGACGTGTAACCAAGTCACCGAGCCTGATCCTGTTAGTCGCTTCTTATGACAACCATGGGTTGCTAAAGTTCAGTTCTATCCTGGGTCTTCACCGATCCTGCATCTAAAGTGGCACTGTTTGTGGATGTACTCTAATAGAAAGTGTGTAACACGGTGATAGTGACATTAATCAGTGATAGTGTAGTGGATAGGGCATATGTGGAAGGATGCAGTTTGAGTCACACTGACCATTGATACTTGGATCATTCTAATTACATGCCCGTTTTAGTTCATAGTCAAGGAGTCTCAGCCCCAAGGCTGTGTCTGAGTGGCTAACACACCCTTTTGTCTGTATGAGCTTGTACATGGAAGATACTATGCAGTTATTCACCTTTTTTGGGTTCACTGGTGGAACTGGCTACTGATGTTTTACTGTATGCCTGTTTCAGATTTATGAGAGCAGGAAGTCATTACGAATTGGCTATTTCAAATCCAATGGTTTTCTGGAACCTGTCCCTGCAGTGGAGAGAGGTGTGGACATGGCTGTGGCAGCACTGAAGAAGAGAGGTCACACAGTATGTAGCTTGTAGGGTCAACACTGGGTGTAGGATCAAACTGGGTGTAGGGTCACACTGTCTTTAAGATCACACTAGGTTGAGGGTCAACGTGGGTTGAGGGTCACACTGGGTGTATGGCTACACAGGGTGCAGTGTCACATTGGGTGGAGGGTCACACTGAGTGGAGGGTCACGTTGGATGTAGGCCACATTGGGTGGAGGATCACACTGGATGGTAAGGCCACATTGGGTAGAGGGTCACACTGGGTGTAAGGCCACACTGGATGGAGGGTCACATTGAGTGGACGGTCACTTTGGGTGTTGAGGCCACACTGGGTGGAGGATCACACTAGGTAGAGGGTCACACTGAGTGTATGGTCAAATTGGGTGAGTGTCACAATTTGCATTACATTTGTCCACGTTGTGAAAGGCATTGTTTGTGTATTTAAGTTCCTCTTTAGCAATTCGCAGTAACACTGTATTGTCCAGCCTGGCTGTGACTGATAATTCCCACACTCGTGCCTAATACCCACAGGTGTGTTGATGTTGCAGGTAGTGAAGTTTGAGCCTCCACGGGTCAGGTACATGTTTAATGACCTGTTTGCGAAGGCAGTGTTTGGAGATGGAGGGGCAGAAACGAACTCCTATCTGTGAGTAGCCATTCTTGGAGATTCTCACATAGACAACCTGGACCATGAAATCAGTCAGTCAGTCTCATTGTCTCCCTGTTAAGTACCATGTGAACTTCAAAATCCTGTGCCTTGTATATAAATGTCTCCACAGTCATGCTCCAGAGTATCTATCTGAACTTCTTACACAGTACACCCCGGGAAGATGTCTAATATCCCCAAATCAGCACTTACTTACAGTCCCTAAAGTCAGACTTGTCTCCTATGGTCAGAAGACCTTTGCCTACACAGCAGTGTTACTTTGGAATTCACTGGCAGCTGATGTCAATTGTGCTGAATAACTGACGTGAACAAGTCCGTTCTAAATACCCATTACTTCTCCATATCTTTCCCTGAGATCTTTTCTTCCTTTTTAACTCCTTGTAGCACCTTGAATGAGCATTGAATGCAAGGATACAGGCACAGTTATAAATACCCTCTGTATTATTATTAGAATTATTATAATTATTAACAATGCCATGAATACATAACATTGATCAACTGTTCACCACATGTAGGACTTGATTCATCTTTGTCAATCATGTATATACATTAGTGTACAAAGCATTCCCTCTTCATCTATCAATAATTTTAATAAAAATGGTTACTCATTGTTTGAGTACTCATACGTAACAATTGAGGTGTTAACTCCCTTGGCTTGTCCTGAGAGTGAGAGCAGTGGAGGTGTTGGATGAGAATGGAATAGAGATCTAGATGACTAAGAACTGAAGACATACATCATCATGAGGAAAGCACTGTAGGACACAATTTATATATATGATCCATATGTTTGAGAGAAGAATGTGCTTGATTAACTGTTCAGGAGAAGGAACTGCGTTTGTGAACGCAGAATATTTGCGTGCATGTTTTGTTTCTGAAATACGAACATTCGTGCAAACACTATTGACTTTGCGGAATTTCACCTCATGAAACAGGTGGAGTTGAGCCTGCATGAGGTTTCCATGATAGCAGTTTTGATCAATATTGTTAGAAATTCAGACCTGAGCGGTCGTGTTTTCGATGACCCCTGCTGAAATACAGTGTTAGACTGGCGAGAGGTTTTATTGTTGACGGCCTATCGTTATATTTGATTATGACTCGCCGGTTGATAGGATGAATATGCAATACCCATTGATAGTTATTTGTTGTAGTCACAATAGGACTAGATTGTTGTGAACAGTGTTCAAACAGTATGCAAAGTGAAAATAGATTAGTCACAGTATTAAGAGTTTATTTCATAGAACACTGCATAACATTAACTATGGACAGTGAGATGCATATTGTATACAGACATTTTATTGTAATGTTATTGTTGCCATATATGTTTAAAAAGGTTCTGTATTCTGGATGAAATTATAAGTTCGAAAAGAGACCAGGCTTTGTGATAAATAACAGTTTCACTTGAAAACAAAACCATGTCATCAGTGTTAGATTACTGAGGATTGGCTAAGAAGTCATGTGACATTTTAATCTGGTTACCTGATTTATCTGAATTGTTCTCAGGGACAAAGATGTGTTAGACCCGTGCTGTCGACTTGGTTACTACGTCTTCAAGCTCCCTTACCCACTCAAGATGATTCTCAGCCTGCTGGTGCAGCTCATTGTGAGTACATACAGTGGTGCAGCTCATTGTGTGTATGTGAAGGGGTGCAGCTCATTGTGAGTACATACAGGGGTGCAGTTCGTTGTGTGTATGTGGATTGGTGCAGTTCATTGTGTGTATGTGGAGGGGTGCAGGTCATTGTGTGTATTTGGAGGGACATAGCTCATTGTGTGTATGTAGAGGGGACAGCTCATTGTGTATATATGTAGAGGGTTGCAGCTCATGGTGTGTACATACAGGGGTGCAGTTCGTTGTGTGTATGTTTTTTTGTGCAGTTCATTGTGTATATGTGGAGGGACACAGCTCATTGTGTGTATATGGAGGGGTTCAGCTTATTGTGTGTATATGGAGAGGGGTTCAGCTCATTGTGTGTATATGGAGAGGGGTTCAGCTCACTGTGTGTATATAGGGAGAGGGGTTCAGCTCATTGTGTGTATATGGAGGGGTACATGTCATTGTGTTTTATGTAGAGTGGTGCAGTTGATTATGTGTATATGGAGGGGATGCAGTTCATTGTGTACAAAGGGTGCATGTCATTGTGTGTAAACGGAGGGGTGCAGCTCGTTGTGGGCTTTGTGACAGGTGTACCGCTCATTGTGTGTATATGGAGAGAGGTGCAGCTCGTTGTGTATGTGGAGGGGTGCAGCTCATTGTGTGTATGTGGAGGGGTACATGTCTTTGTATTTTGTGTAGAGCGGTGCAGTTGATTGTGTTAATATGGAGGGGATGCAGTTCATTGTGTACGAAGGGTGCATGTCATTGTGTGTGTACGGAGGGGTGCAGCTCATTGTGGGCTTTGTGACACGTGTACCTCATTTTGAGCATATGCTTTGTGGAGGACTACAGGCCTTGAGTGTACATATGGTGTGGAGGACTACAGGCCTTGAGTGTACATATGGTGTGGAGGACTACAGGCCTTGAGTGTACATATGGTGTGGAGGACTACAGGCCTTGAGTGTACATATGGTGTGGAGGACTACAGGCCTTGAGTGTACATATGGTGTGGAGGACTACAGGCCTTGAGTGTACATATGGTGTGGAGGACTACAGGCCTTGAGTGTACATATGGTGTGGAGGACTACAGGCCTTGAGTGTATATATGTGTGGAGGAATACAGGCCTTGAGTGTACATATGGTGTGGAGGAATACAGGCCTTGAGTGTACATATGGTGTGGAGGACTACAGGCCTTGAGTGTACATATGGTGTGGAGGACTACAGGCCTTGAGTGTACATATGGTGTGGAGGACTACAGGCCTTGAGTGTACATATGGTGTGGAGGACTACAGGCCTTGAGTGTACATATGGTGTGGAGGACTACAGGCCTTGAGTGTACATATGGTGTGGAGGACTACAGGCCTTGAGTGTACATATGGTGTGGAGGACTACAGGCCTTGAGTGTACATATGGTGTGGAGGACTACAGGCCTTGAGTGTACATATGGTGTGGAGGACTACAGGCCTTGAGTGTACATATGGTGTGGAGGACTACAGGCCTTGAGTGTACATATGGTGTGGAGGACTACAGGCCTTGAGTGTACATATGGTGTGGAGGGATACAGGCCTTGAGTGTACATATGGTGTGGAGGACTACAGGCCTTGAGTGTACATATGGTGTGGAGGGATACAGGCCTTGAGTGTACATATGGTGTGGAGGACTACAGGCCTTGAGTGTACATATGGTGTGGAGGACTACAGGCCTTGAGTGTACATATGGTGTGGAGGACTACAGGCCTTGAGTGTACATATGGTGTGGAGGACTACAGGCCTTGAGTGTACATATGGTGTGGAGGACTACAGGCCTTGAGTGTACATATGGTGTGGAGGACTACAGGCCTTGAGTGTACATATGGTGTGGAGGACTACAGGCCTTGAGTGTACATATGGTGTGGAGGGATACAGGCCTTGAGTGTACATATGGTGTGGAGGACTACAGGCCTTGAGTGTACATATGGTGTGGAGGACTACAGGCCTTGAGTGTACATATGGTGTGGAGGACTACAGGCCTTGAGTGTACATATGGTGTGGAGGGATACAGGCCTTGAGTGTACATATGGTGTGGAGGACTACAGGCCTTGAGTGTACATATGGTGTGGAGGGATGCATGCAGCTCTGTGTGAGTATACACTGTTTTGGGAAGGGACTGTTGAATCTTGCTGTTTGATGGAGATGCAATAGCTACCAAGATGTCTCTGCTGTTACAGGATGCAGATGCTGCGAAGACGGTCAGATTGAGACAATTGTAAGACTCAATATTCAACTAATTTTCTCACTGAAATAGGGTACAAGATGGCCTATAAGGCTGAACTCACTGTGCTTAGTTACATCTGGTAAAAAAGTCAGCGCTTCGCATGTTTTAAACTGGATTTGCCTTGATCTTGAATTTGGACCTGTGACCCTTGATTGGATCATAAACTAAATCATCACAAAATTCATATTTGCCTGTGCAAATATCTTTTCCACCATTAAATCTTTCACACCCACTCACGCACTCTTGAGGAGTTGTTGACTAAAGTTAAACTCAGTCCACTGATTGTCCTTTTCTTGTTCTCTGTAGTTGAGTTGTTCAAGGTTCAACTCTTAAGTCTGGATTTTTTCAGAATCCGTAAATGTCCATTTGAAATGAGATATGTCAGTGTCAAATTTCAATGTAACAAATTCACTTTTTTGTATTCTGGCTAAATTGAACACAGTTTTATTTCCACCCTGCAGAACTTAAATAAATTGTCCCTTAAGTGATTTCTTTAAGGAAAACATTTAGACCTGATCATGTTGTGCTGTCAGGAATTGCAAGCACCTTGACTTGCAAGGACAACTATGCAGTTAAAGCAGATGAATGGAACATGTAAAATTTTTACCAGATAATCCTGCTGACTAGTGGTAAATTTAGACCGTGTCTCACAAAGTCCTTCTGGGGCTGTCGATGTGTCATCATGTACGTATATGGATGACAACTTCTTTCATTGTCAAGCACAAAGTATACTTGAAAAGTGATACAAGAATCTTTATCGAAACATTGTGCTCAAGAATTAAAGAAGTTGTCATCCATATATACTTACTCTATCTGACTTGTAACTTTTAAAAATGTCACTCAAACAAATGTTTCCTTGAGTTGACCTTGTAAGTATGACCAGTATTGAGTTACTTCTCATCACATGTTCAAAGAAATTGTTTCTTTCTCTTCATAGTCAGATATAGATTCAGTGTGATTCTGTGACAAGTCTGATAACAGGATTCTAGGGCATAAAAGTGTACTTACCTGGTAGTGTGGTTTGGTGTAGATTTCATGATTATTTACCATTCCTTGCAGAACTGTGCCACAGTGGTTCAAACTAGCTGAGGATATAGAGGTGAGATTGTGTGAAATGTCTGATGAGATAACAGAGCTTGCTATCTGCCATAGATGAGAGTGGAATAGCAAGATCTGTCTACCATCACTTAGAATAGTATAGCATGACCTTGATGAAATGGTGAAACTGAATTATGAAGATAAATTAAAAAAGATAGAGAATGAAATGAAGTTATGGTGAACAAGAACACTTGCCCCCATTAGTAGAAATGCTAGTTTGAAATCACTAATACAAGCAAAATTTAATCATTTAGTTTCTTCAATTCCATCACCCCCAGATGAAACGATGAATAAATTCCAACAAACATGTTTTAAATTTGTATGGAAAAATAAACCTGATAAAATTGGAAGGGATGTATTCACTGTGCCACCTGAGTACGGAGGAATCAGTGTTCCACTTATTAAGAACATTATTTTTGCATGTAAAATATGGATAAATAGACTATACTCTAGTACCTGTAAATGGAAAGCGCTAGCTGAAAATTGTATAATTACCTACAAGAGACTTTGGTTAGCAGACCCAGAATATATGGAAAAACACATAAAACCTTACATACGAAATCCCATGTGGCGAGGTGTCATCTCTGCATGGGGATTATATTTACAAAAGCAAAAGAAGAGTCTAAATTCAAGGTATATATTAAGTCTATGTATTTGGTTTAATTACATGTTTAATTAGGCAACGTGACACTTTGTATAAAAGAATGGTACAGTGCAGGAATACACTTTATCTGTGATCTAAGGAACCCTACCACAGGAGAAATGTACACTCATGAAGAGCTACAAAAGATATATCAAGTCAGAATAAGTGTTTTAAGATATTATAGTATCAAATCTTCTTTAACAGTCTGTTTAAAGAAAAGACATATATCCCTTCCCACAACAATACCATTTTCTCCAATACTACCTTTCAATATATCCAAACTAAATTTGAAGGTTAAAGGCACCAAAACGTTTATATTTCATTACTAGATTCTAACTTTAATAAATCATGTGCACATGAAAAGTGAGAAAGGGTCTTTGAAACACAATATGATGACACAATGTTATGAAACATAAGGACAAATCGATGTCGTATTTTGAAATGGCTACAGATGAGGATACTATATGATATTATACCTACAAACATCTTCTTAAATAGAATTAGACTAAAGGACACACCTATGTGTATGTTTTGTTCGAAAGAACTAGAAACAATTATCGTTCTGTTTTATGATTGTTGTCATGTTAGAAAGATTTTGGAAAACCTGGGCAGCTGGCTTGAGACTGGAACTCACAGCAAAATTGATTTTACACCAGAAAATATTCTACATGGGTTTAAAGGCATAAATAATAACTCTTTAAATGCAATATGTCTTGTAGTGAAACAGGTAATATATACACACAAAACAAAATAACAAGTTCCATATTTTAACCATGTAGTAAGGGAGATAGCAGAATACTAAGAAATCACTATACACTGTGCAACTACTTATACCTTCATTGATACTTACCTGTATGCACTACACATGTATTATGTAAATAAAGATGATAAAAATAAATAAATAAAATAAGAGCATAGAAGAACCACACTTCTCAGATAGCCCTGATCTTTGGATTACATGTACATGGTTTTGTTTCAGGCTTACAAACTGGAGTTCTTGGCAGCCATGACAAAACAGAAACTTGATGTCATTCTGTCGCCAACTATGCCACTTCCTGCCATTCCCCTTGGCAAAGCAGATGAGAGCACAGGTAGAACAGTTACTGATTACCGCCCTTTCCATAACTTTCAAAATCAATAGATCTCAGTTGCAATTTCCACCCTCATGTGTTTCAGCGTCTGTTACGTACACCACCCTCTACAATGTGCTCAATTTTCCTGCTGGCAGTCTGCCAGTAACCAAGGTTATTGAAGAGGACGAGAAGAAGTTAGAGGAGGTTTATCCAACAAATACCATTCACGAAAAGTTGACCAAAAAGGTGAGTACCTGTCTAGGGTTTAATGATATTGGTCAGTTCAACTGAATATTAACCATTGCTGGTTCAGTCTGGCTTCTTACAAATTCAATGAGATTTATCTAAAAAATCCAAACTATATGCCCTTTGATTGTGTGAGTTTAGTTTAATGTCGCTTTTAGTAATAATTAAGCAATATCAGCACTATTCACATGACAAGCGAAGGTCCTGTATACTGTAATCCAGATATTGTTTCAACATTTTTATCCCCCCAGGATGTAATGCGGGGGGATATAGTTGATCATCTGTCCATAATCATTTTGTTTGCGAAGCATAACTTGAAAATCATTCAATATTTATGGAACAAAATTGATAGATATAATAATCTGAACCTATGGTTGTGCCTTTTGCTATTTACAGATTTTGGGCATTTTGTGGGGTTTTTTTTGTTTTTCCATGGAACATTTTGGAGTTAGTCTAATGAAGGGGTGGGTTTCGTTTCCAGAGCATAACTAAAAAAATGTTCAATATTTTTCTGCTAAACTTGGTAGATATATCAATCAGAACCTAAAGTGGTGCCTTTTGCTATGTACAGGTTTTTGTGATTTACCTTTTGATATCTTTCAGCAGATCTTGGCAGATATATGAGACTGATCATGAAGTGGTGCCTTTTGCTGTTTACAATACATGGCAATTATATTTTTCAAGATTTCCATGGAAACGATTCAAACTTAGTCTGAAAAATTATATGTAACCTTCAGATGATTTGTCCATTCACATATGTGAGAGCCGGGGATATGTCATCTTCTGAGGACACTTGTTAAAATGCTGTATATGTTTTAAATGAATGGGTAAAATCTCTAAATCTCTTTCTCTTTGTATCCCCAAGGCATGTAATCTGGGGGATACAGTCGATGCCTCATCTGACCTTCCATCCATAATCATTTTGTTTCCGGAGCATAAATCAAAATCCGTTCAATCTTTTTAAAAAATTGGTAGATATGTATCAAACAGAGCCTAAAGTGGTACCTTTTACTGTTTACAGATTTTTGTCTTTTTTCTCTTGTTGGATGGGCGTGAGGCGAATCCTCACACGCCACCGGTGGTGAGGTTCCAGGAGTGTACACACCTCTGGATGTGCCCCAGTGGCTCATATGCATGTGTGGGTGGACAAGGGTGTATTGGTGGTGTATGCATTGGTGTCAGGGAGGGATGTACTTAAAAGGTATTTAGGGGAAGGGGCTGTTTGTATTTGGACTCAAAACTAAATGTTTTTTGTTTTGTCCTTGTACTACTGAGAGCCAACCCGAGCCACAACAAATTTAATATTGTCAAGCCATTTCTCATGATGCAGCATTACCAAATTGAGGATCTGATGGTCAGACTCGGGCCAAACATGAATCCCACCCAATCATGTGAGTCATTGTTGTTCACTTGTCACTGTTTGTGTACATGTCTGTGAATTCTCCCCTCCCCCCCCCCAGATGTCTAAAGGAACTGTTGGCCTGCCAGTCAGTGTCCAGTGTGCAGCCCGGCCCTTCCAGGAGGAGCTCGTTCTGAGGGTCATGAAGGACATCGAACAGGAAGTGAAGTACAAGTGATCAGCATTCTGGGAATGATCTTGCACACAGACGGACAATTTTGTACACTGGATCAAATGAACTCTGCAACTAGACCTGTCTAGTGGTTATGGGACTTGTGTCACTAATTTATCTTAGCACTAAAAGTTCACAACTTCATAACACTAAAAGTTCACACCTTCAATGCTTTGAAATAAGATTATTGATTTTAGGTGAAAGTATTTAACCTAAATGGTCTTGATCATTTCACAGAAGAGGACTCTGACCCAGTCTGGTAACTGACCAGTTGTCACCTTTTTCATTTTATTGAAATGATTGGGGGTTGCTTTTATTTTTGTATGTGGAAAGAGTCCAAGTTGAATTTTCATATGATGCAGTGATGTTGAGGCATAGTGTTGAAAACAGAAAGTTCTATTTGACTGTGTGCACAAACTATGACCATTGCTTCACAGCTTGAGATCATGTGAACCACAGTTAAATAAACAGAATTTTTAAAAATTATATCAGGAATCACTTGCTTTCAATGAAATGAATAAGAACAATTTGAACTAAAATTCTTTTAACAGTTTGCCGTGTGCCACCTGACATGAACCAAATTCATTCTACACATTTACCCATGATACTATTGAAATAACCGCTCATTAGTTACCTGGTTATTTGGTAGCTGGTGTTAAGTCCCAGTCGTCCTTCGGTATTGTGACTGTACTCAAACATCTCTTGATGGTGCTAGCTAGCTTGTTGTAGACCTGTGAAGATCATGGGTAGAATAGCTATTCAGCAACCCATGCAACCCGTCGGGATCGGGTGGTCAGGCTCACTGACTTGGTTTGGCACATGTCATTGGTTCCCAGTTGCGCAGATAGCTGCTCCTACTGTTGATCACTGGATTGTTTGGTCCAGACATGATTATTTACAGACCGCCGCCATATCGCTGGAATATTGCCGAGTGTGGCATAGAAGTAAACTCCTCACAATAGCATGAGTCTGGGTATGGATGTCTGGTGAATAATTAGCATGGTTCCTCTCATGTATAAGATTGGTTTATTGTGTATTCAGTCTAAGTAGACTTAGCCTCAGTACTTTTTATTACACTTTACTACTGAGTCTAACAAAACGTTATGGGACGTCGTGTCAGGTAACCTTTGAGATTGACCAATCAGAACACAGCTTACCAAATCCCAAAAGTGGACATTCTCAAATCCCTTTTGAACATTTTATCTCAAAAACGTTCGTACCCAAATGATTCCGAATGCTATTTAGCGTACGCTCGTTTCCGGGTGATGCACACTACAACCAAGACAACAGTGAGTAAACAGTTGCTGAAAATAGTGTTTTTAGCAATACTCAAGGATGTCCTCTTGCGGGAACATTAGCTAATGGTAACCATTTCAACAGAAACCCCAAAGCATATATACTGCAGCTCAAATAACTGTGTTATGTGCAGATGTTTGTTTGTGGAGAGATCTGTGTCAGTGACCTGAATATTTTGAAAGTCCCTCCTATCCCTAAGTAGTAGCCGTTGTGTGATTGGTTAAATCTATTCAACCGCCTCGCTATTGATTGGATGGTCATAGGTGGCTCAAAGGTTACCGGACATGACCTTCTACTAGGGTCTACTAGACTCAGTGGTGGAGTGTAACGAATAACACTGAGACTAAGTGTACTTAGACTGTGTATTTAGTTGTGTGAATGTGAATGTGATTTTAACCTGTAAAACTGGCCATGATGGGCTTAGTCTTTAGTATTAGTCCTAGAAGTAGTGAAAAACTAGGTGTTTCGCCAAACGTTTACCCATGTTACAAATACCACAAGTCTGATATGAACTGTAGACATAATAGATATGATAACATGTGTTGAGGCTGAATGTGAAGGATGTGTCTCAGACACAGGTTCAGGACTATCAGTCCCGAGCATCACTCATTTTAATTATCCATGGATGCCTTGTAAATGTCCCATTCAGATCTGTTATCTATTCTTGTTGATGTAACACAAACTAAAGTGTTCTGCGTTGTTTTTTTCTTTATTCATGGTAGAAGAAAGTCCCAAAACATTACTGCCAAATCAATATTGTGCTTTTTAACAAGTATTTGTAATTGTAATATTTAGTCATTTTTGATAAATCTGACCTTATTTTTGCCAAAAGTGTGTCCGAGAAACATATTTTCAAGGGCCTCCTTTCACAAAGCAACCTTCACTAAGGTTAAGCTTAACTCCCATTCTTTAACATTGGACCTAGGTAACATTATTGGAATGTTAAGGAATGAGAGTTAAGGTTAACCTTAGTAGAGGTTGTGTTGTGAAAGTAGGCCCAGCCTTAGTGTTTGGTATATTCTGTTATCGTATTGTGTAAAGTTGAAGCTAGTGGACATGTGACTGGTTTGTTGGACATAATATGTTTGTGATTTTGATGATCACATTATATGTGCTATGCACTTTGTTGACACCTGTTGTTTTACACTCTGACGTGCACTTGTTTTAACCAGATGTATGTAACCTGTTGCTCTTACTGGATATATCATTATATGCTGCATACATAAAGGATGGGTACACCCGAAAATTTGATGGTCATATATGAACTTAAACATGGCGAGGTCATTTATACTCTATGGTAAATGAAACTTGTTGTCATCCTCTCTATGTCCAGGGTATACATTCCAATAAATCTACAGCTCAGTCAGATAAATTTATTACCTCCCTTGGCTGGCTTTTTATCCAATCAGGCGTGTATGTTGGGAAGTTCAGCATACCTATCACAACTCACTTTCACTTTCTAAATTATTTAACTGATTAATGTTGTTGAGTATTGTCATGCGTCCGGCGGCAGGGCCGCTGCATGGATCCTCTTCTTTCTTTCCTTCAGCATTCTTACAATAGTTGTCCATTCATTACTTCTGTTTGTCATGACTTCTTTCAAGTCCCTGATAGAGCCAAAATTGCGTATGATTGAGAGTTCTTCGCAGTCAAAGAGGATGTGTTCTATAGTACCAACCAAGTAGCTTGGTACCAACCAAGCACCAATCATGGTTCAAATGATGAGATCAATGCTGTCTCTGAGTGGATGAAATCAACGAAGATTCAACAGTCAAGCATTACCAATAGGTGTCTACACCTGAGCCGCTCTTCTAGAGCACCTCTATCCTTCCAGTGGTATCACAAATCAATAGTAATTTAACTGATTAACCTTGGCAATACAACTGATGCAGATATACTCTGAAAGAGGTAGCAGTAGTTCTTGCATGTTTTGTAAAAGTTTCGGACCTCTTCGTTTGTCTGTATGATTTCCCTGAAATCTGAGTCTCATTGCGAACAATCTTTCACAGCTGCTACCACTATCTTTATTGATGCTGGCGAGCTCGGTTGTAACCGCAGCTTAGCTACTGTCAGAATGCGGCGCCAGCAAAGGGAGGAAATAAAATTATCAGGTTAAACTGTAGATGCTTCCAGGGTATTGTGGAGTTTAATTGGAATGACTATCTTGGGTGAAGTTTTATGTGATTATTGGGCACTTAGACAGCATGTTAGAACATGCAGTGATGCAAATGAATCTATATATAACAAGCTGCAACACGAGTCTGTCTCCCACATACACTAGGCAGTTGTTGGGGTGTTTGAATCAAACATGGTGTGGGTGTGTTTGAGCAGCCTTGTTTGTTACTGATTTCACTGCAAGTTCTATCATGGAGTTTAAGTGCCAACCAAGCACACAAAAAGTTTTATTTACCTCACCAATTTTAAGTTCATATACGAGTCTACTTGTGTTCCCATACTTTTGTTCTTAGCATAATTATGTATGAGTTGTGAATCATGAAACAGCTATTGATTTTCACATTTATGCTAATGAATTCCCTCAGTTTATGAGTGGTACTGTGGTGAAACAGTTGTCAAAGAAATCACAATTGGTTGTGCTGAGTAGTCTCCCTTAGTCATGCCAGAATCTTGTGATTCTTGGTTTGTCATAACCAATGTTCATGCTTATCACTGAAGTTGTGAATATCTACAATATGCATCAGTTTGAATCCCACATCACTCATTAGCCTCCCTCCAAATTGGATGCATGGTGCAGATGACAAGTATCTTCAACGACAGTGGATTCTCAGTTGTTCAATCCTGGCTGACCATTTCAACAGACAAATAAATCGTGTTAGGGCCTTGTTGAACAAATCAGCCTTAACACTAAGACTGTCATATGTCTATGTTAAGGTATGTGAGTAATGTTCACCTTAGCACTAATAGCTCTTTTTGTGTGTTGTGATTTGAAGGCCTCTTCAGAGCTGTCATCAGTTGTTCCTATTGTTCTCCTTGAGATCACTTTCATGGCTATGATGTGTCCCAGCTATTGTCTTTGTCACAATGCATAACCATTTAGAGATCTTTACTTTTGTTGACTATATTATGATTTTCAGTTCAAGGAATCTTTATTATGTATGAACACTGAACTGTGTAGTGTATCCAGCTTTAAACAGATAGTCTGTTTTATGTTCTGCTATTTACAGACAACAAACAGTCAGTTGCTCTGTGTGTCAAATACTCACTTATATCCCAATACAGCTGTGGTGTGTTGGCCTAGTAGTTAAAGCTGTCTCTCATCATTCTGAAGGTCTGGGTTCATTTCCCACAGTTAGTGAAGCCTATTTCTGGTGCGGGACACTAGAAATGGGCTTTACACAATATAATCAAACGAAAACCTGGGT
This sequence comes from Haliotis asinina, assembly GCF_037392515.1. Lineage (NCBI taxonomy): Eukaryota > Metazoa > Mollusca > Gastropoda > Lepetellida > Haliotidae > Haliotis > Haliotis asinina. Next base: position 6,172,456 of record NC_090286.1, on the reverse strand, counting down.
TCGATTCCACAAAGTATGGAATCAAACCCATGTTTTCCAGGTGATGAGGGACCACTTTAACCTCTGGACTACCCCACGGCCCCCTGAAGTATGTACATCTGTATTTTGCTGTAAATGATATATGACACTGCAGGTTACATTGATGGGAATACATGAAAAATAACAGATTAAAAATGCTGTTAAAATTTTAAAAAACACATTATACAATTTCTCATGTATTTCTTGGCTGGTCATAAAAAAAATAACATTCTTGGTGCCCTCCACCCAATATGTTCTCACCCTAAGTTATAAACTGACAGTGACATCACTCTATTGTTTTTAGGGGACACTTTTTCTTGTAATATCCTTCAAATCTTATACAATCTCGCTTCCTCAGGCAACTGTCTAAACAGTGTCCCTCTGCCCGCAGATCTTCTGAGGAATAGCCCTTCACTTCGCATTATTACTCGCTTTGATGATGATGATGCTTTGTCTTGACACCACTGAATGTGATCTTAAACTATGACATAATTGACAGTTTTCAACATGTAGTGCCAACACTTGGTTTCGAACCCCCAGCCAGCGTTCGAAATAATCTCAAGCTGGGAGGCCCAGTATCGGTTAATATTGCATTGGGCGAGCAGTTTCAAATATCTGCAGGCCCTTGTGGCCTCCAGTAGATTACATGTATCTGTTCTTTTTCAAATGTAATTTCTTTATGTTGTTAATGTTCAGGAATCTTCCATGATGCTTCATGTTACAATAACTTACAGTTTCACTTCCTGGTATTTCAGGGCCTTACACAAAGGAATATCAACACCACTCTTTTTTAAATAATAACCTTTCTCTGTGCCATAGGCTTAGGAGCATTGTGAAACTGTATACAGTGTAGTCTATTCTATTTTATATTGGTACATCTTTAACAAGATGGGCTTTCAGATTTTATTCAGTGCCTGTAGATTTAATTGCCTGCGGGCAGCAACAGGCTCAGATAGTCAACATGGTCAACTGACAAATTAAAGTATTGCAAACACTGCTCCCAGCCCTTCGCTTACTAGCTTTGCAATGTTATTCACCAGGCTATGGAGGATCGCTGTGAAGAATGAGATTGTTTGTCGATATTTACCATGTGTTCCTCGCAAAATGGGTGGTATGTTCAGCGCACATGCAGGGCACGGGTAGCTCATGTGGAGCGTGTGCATTGCAAGGAGAAGGCATCCAGTCTTATCCCAGTTGATTTCAACAGCAAATACCAAATACTGAGATTATACTGAACAAAATAAGGTAGGGATATTGGTATTTTTATGATTGATATTTCATCAGTATGTCAGTGAATAAATAGATCGATCATTATGCATAGTTTCAAAATTTACATATATCCCAAACTATTTTTGTGCAGTATAAGTCCAAAAGGTCAGTGTATCTTCGGTAGTTTTATAAGGTGGATATAACATGACAGAAAAGTAAGCCCTCTTCTCTCAGGAAAATGCCTGCTGGCCATCGGCTCTTGCAAATTTTCCACAGAAAGAGGGCTCACTTTTCAATAACGAACCCATGGGTCATGTTATTTCCTACACATAACCCATCTGCAAGAGGAAAGAATATTAGCTTATGTTACACGAGAGCTGTTTCATGGTAGGTAACTCCAGGATTACGGTTCATATATAGAGACTGGCCTGTAGTATTGTTCTTTTATTTGGTGGTATTGACTTTGTTTGTTTGTTAATTGTTTTACAAGGCACACAGCAGTATTCCAGCTATATGGCAGCAATCTATAAATAATTGAGTCTGGACCAGACAATCCAGTGATCAATATTTGTGATTGAGATAGGATGCATTAAATTCAAATACTAGTAACTATATATGGTTGATGAGTGCATTGTCGCATACAACAGTGTGATCCAGTAGAATTTAGTAGCTTTCAAACCTACTTGTGAAGATCCAGGTTACAATTAGCCTTCAGTAAGCCTTGCATGTCATGAGGCAACAAAGGGGATCGGGTGGTCAGTCCTTCTGACTTGGTTTACACATGCCACTGTATCCCATTTGCGTAGATCAATGCTCATGCTGTTTATCACAGGAATGTCTGGACCAGACCCGATTGTTTACAGAGTGCTTATTGCCGAGTGAGGTTTTAAAGAACAAACCTACCAAACTTGAGTCCAGCCATGCTGTAACCTCTTGCTTTTTAGGGGCTGTGGGGTAGCCTAAAGGTAAAAGCGTTTGCTTGTCACACTGAAGAACAGGGTTCTGTTCCCCCATGGTGCAATGTATGAAGCCCATGGCTGGTGTCCCACTCTGTGATATTGCTGGAATATTGCCACAGTCAGCCATAAACCAAACTCACTAACTTTTAACAAACAATGAGTGTTATGGTGGACTGTCAGTAACCCAATATTTTAACAGGTTTTATATATAATATTTTACATATATTTTTCATATCATTAGCAAGAATTAATGAGTTATTTCTTCTATTAGCTAATAATTTCAGCTTTTTGGATTTGTTGAGCATGTGGATAGGAAGGAAAGATCGAGATATCCAGCTGTTAGCATCTTCAATCTTGTGACATGGATTTTATATTTAGAAGTGTATTAAATGATTAAAATATGCATAGAAATATCTGAAACTGTTTGTCTAATGTTGTGAAGTAAATATTTAGGAAACATTCGCAGAGTGTAGGTCTACCATTGGAGGTGAATTCGCTGAAAAATATAGGGATGACCCTCCAAAAGTTCAGACTAAATCATGTTTCCCTGAGATATGAAATATATACCTAGTATGAAAGATTGATGTTGAATTGTTATACAGAAATAATATTGTTGATTTTTAAACCCTAGCGATGTATGATTACATTTCCTGAAACTGTTGGAAGCCCACGTATAATCACCGCCACAAGCCCCTAGGCTAAGGTCGTCAGAAAAGCGCTCAGTGAGCGCCGCTATGCGAAAAGACACACGTGCGTGTTTCATTCTCTCACTGTCAGTCGCATGATTTGCTTCAACAACTTCACATTTCACAACAAATTCAGTCAGCTACGTTCTTACCACTTCCAATATTTAATATGACGATATACACTTTTCATGTTTTTTAAAAATTCTGATTGGTTTGTCATATGTTAGCCCATTACCAGCTTTGAGTGGGAGACGGGTCTCTTTGGAGGTTACGGAAAGGGGCGAGTGCTGACGAATGCTTTCGAGGGGGGGCACGAGTCGCTTCTCGGCTTCATCCGTAGCTACTCGTGTCATTCCCGTAGGTCACGGAAAGAGACGAATAGTTACGAATGTTCTCGGCTTGTCCCGGAATAACACGAGTTGGCCACGAATAGTTCCATTCGTCACCACACGCCCCTTTCCGTAACATCAAGAAGACTATTCGGCCTGTCCCGGAATAACGAGTTGGTGACGAATGATTTCGTTCCCATTAGATAAGACTGGGCATTTTGCTTGGTTGCGATAGTTTGCCTGTGTGCCCTGTTGTTAACGAACAAACCACACATAAGAAATGCCCAAATCCCTAGGCGATGTAGAGCTGTGAACATTGGCAGTCATTACAATCTCAGAGTGAGTATTGCACTCGGAGCAATCTCAGACACACTTTAACTGATCGAATGCAAGTTTCCATATTTTCTCATACATGCCAACGTACATTAAAATTAACCTTAAACAGATAAATCATTCACGTCTCTAACGTTTTTACAAATGTCAGAGAAATTGACAGAACGTAAGAAATGCCAGTTAAACTCGAGAGTAGAACCATGTAACGTTGTCAGCCGGTGTAACTGGTAGATTGTCACGTATAGCATGGAAGTGTGGCATCTTCTAACTTGTTATATAAAAAATGTCAATTTACACTCGAACGTCAATAAGCAAATAGCTTCTTAATTTGGAAACTTCAATACATTCGATATCAGGAAGTGACTGTTGAGTGATGTTAGTTTCACCTGATTCACTTGACTCGAGGAATGGATCAACAGGCTAAACCTTCATAGCAGCTACTGACACTGGTGACGTTGGCGACGTTGACGCGGGAGAAATTTGTAGAGTATTTCTCGGGTTTACATTCAGAAAGATTGCATTTGCTGTGTTTGAATCAAGTGATGTTTGGTGATCGTGAGATCGGTGGTAGAGAAAGCTCTGTCGGATGGTACAAATGAACCGGAAGTTCTTGCGACGAAGTCGCAATTCGCGGTAATAAGTTGTGTTTTTCCCGTCACCAGCCAAGGGCAAACGATTTTAGAGTTGACGACCCAGGCAGCTTGTTAGGAGCACACAGATCATGATATTCATTATCTGGCATTTTTCAGAAGGTTTTCGTCATCATCAATTTCGATTATGTCATCCAAGAGGAATGACATACCATTGTCATTCTCACAAAATTTGAACTCTTTGCTTGGCTGTTTGGGCGTTGTTGCTGGCGAATCTGTCTCTTCTTCTGGTTTCTCCTTTACACGAAAAGCAGGAATTTATTCTGTTGGATGACGCACACCTGATGTGCAAAGAACTTTTGTGGCGGACACTAGTGGCTTCAGCGCCACCACAAGGTACTCCAGCAAACTCAAGTGTTCATCTTTTAGATTCCGTCCCTTGTATTTCTGAAACATCGGGTCATGAAGCACAGCCACGATGTCTGTGTGGAATTGGGAACGCCCCAACATAAAATAGGCAGAATTCCAACGTGTCACCACGTCGGTAATGACATTTGGGGGAGCTTCACAAAGCCTCCTTGATGTCCTTTGAGTTCTTGAGTTGCCAGAGTTGACTTTGAGAAAAACGCTACCAGCTTACGCGCAAACATTAGCATATTCTCCATAGAGGGAGGTTTCAAACTGTCATGGGTTGCTAATTGAAGAGCGTTGGCGAAACATCTCACATGAGGATACCATGCTGTCTTTGCTGACGGAGACATGTTCGCATTGTCACTAATTAGCCCGACCACGTCAACAATTCCAATTCCTCGTGGACAGAATTTAAAACCAGTCCAATATTCTTGCCGGTATGACGTTCCTTCACACTCAGCGAACCCAGTGGTTAAAAACATTTGCCGTAACAGTATTATAGTCCTCTTTGGTTTTGCTTGTCCACATGTCTGTGGTAAGACCCCCATATGGAATAGCTTGATTTGATTTTAACTTATGCCAGTAATTGTGAAGAGTGGCTTAGCATGAGACTTTATAGTTAGAGTTTAACTCAGCATAGAAAGTACGAAAACCGTCACCGTTCACAGTGTTAGTTCATTCCTGAACATTGCTTTCTGTGTGACCTTTTCGCACCACTTTTTGTCAACAGGATTTGTCATCCCAAAGCTGCCAAAGGACCCCGGGGGGAGCAGCTTTCGCTTTGGCTGGTCAGAATTGGTGTTCGGATGTTTACATGACAAATGCTTGTTCGTTGTACTGGTTGTGCCAGTATAACTCAGTGATGATACCGCACATGCGACATTTGTTTTTTTCTAGGGTTTTTTTTTTCATTATCCAAATCGAAATACGCCCATACATTTGATTTGTTATCCTTTTCCATCTTTGTCAGTTGTCAGTAAGATGCATAATCACTTTAAGAAGTGAAGTCTCGATGTCTTTGTTTAGATGTTAACAGCCGCTCGTGCTTAGGTTCCACTACGATATATTAGAATCACATGCTTCCTGGGCTGGCACCGTATGGAAACAACTGAAAAGACAGAAACTATTGACAGCTATGATTGGATGAAATAGTGTAAGATGTTTTGCTTTTGTAGAGCACTTGCATCCAGTAATTAAAACTGACCACAATTTTCAGTATTTGGCTTTGTCATTTTTTATCACCATGACTTATATGTGAAAAGGTTCTTTCAGGTAGGTGACATTCGGTGCGAAACTGGGGTTGATGTGTTCCGTTTCGTGTACTCGGAAAATACACCGGACGAATTGGCCAGAAATTGTGCTTTATTGTACTTTAATGGTTTCACCGTACTCATGTTTACGTGGAATGGCTGTTGAAAACCTGGATGATTTTTGAAAAAAAACAAGGTTACTGTAGCAGTCTATGGGAAAACATTTGGTGTTGTGTAACCTTCAGGGAGCATGTAATTCTAACAAAATGTAGTGCAACCTACAGACTTAACACCAGCCTGGTTCAACAGGGTTCGTCTGTTACACCTGCGCTAACCAGGCAAATACCAAATACAAGCCACACAAGTCTAGAATATGACGCATATCAAGATTACGACAGTTCCTGTAAATGAAATGTTCTCGATTTCTTCTCATTATGTTTTATTGTTATGACTTAAGAACTCTCTTCCATAAAATGTGTTCATTTCAGAGACTGGGATTGGATGTCGGTCAGCTCGGTGATATGGGTGTAGATAAGATAGGTTGCGTTCACTAGCATGTCAGTGAACGCGTCATCGTATCTCTCACTCTGCATAACTGCGGGTACATAACGGCGGTCAGTAAATATCCGAGTCTGATCGGAATTATCCTGTGAGAAAAATCACATAATAATGGATCCGCGCAACTGGGATACGATGACATGAATTAGCCAAGTTAGTCAACTTTTAAGACAAGCATGTTTGCGGCCCTAACCCGGATGTTCTATGGTCCAACGGTCATTTCCAGTAAAGAGAGAAAGACTAAAAATGCAATAATCTCTCGTGTTAATCTTCCTGGTATAATTTTTTCACTTGAGCACCCTCTGCAAAACCTTTCTTCACAAGATCTAAACGATTCTCGATATTACAACCAACTCATTCAACCATTTCATGTCAGCAAAATCTAAATGGAGTTGAAGGCTGGATTTTTATTGTCCTGTCCTGTATCGTCTATTTTCCTGCTCTGCCACCTGATGTCACGTGACTGTCGTGTGTGTGAACGAGTGGCGTCCGATTGACAAAAGCGCCGTCATTTTTGAAAGTCAACAAAGCAAAGAGGAGGTGTTTATTCAGATGCGCGCAAGTATATACATGTTTAGAACTGCTGCAAGAACAGCCGCGTTTATGCAGTTCGGCTGGTGGGTTAAACATCTTAAATTGAAACTGGTTCTGTATCACAAACAGAAATTAAAGCGGCCGAAGTCCAAATTCACTATCTTGCCTCAGAGAAAAAACTCTTAGGATTCGTATTCAAATCTAAGACAAAGGTGAAGGACATCAGCTGACCACTCTTCAAGAATCTTCTATAATCAAAAGACGTGCCAGCGACCGTTCATAATTTATGTGAAGGGGTGTGTGTGTGTGTGTGTGTGTGTGTGTGTGTGTGTGTGTGTGTGTGTGTGTCGTGCGTGCGTGTGCGTGTGCGTGTGTGTGTGGGGGGGGGGGGGGGCGGGCGGGGGGAGAGTGTAGCAGAATGTTGTTCCCTGCCTCGGGTAAATAAACTGACGATCAATAGAAAGTTGTCACATGCTTGCTTTGGTGCTTTATAAAATAAAAACGGAACACCCAAGTAATGTTGATGTAAACAGATATTTATATGCCATTAATTTGTTATCAATCTTGCGCAATATCGAGGCGATGAACGTATAAAATCATTAGTGACAGTTTCTGTAAAACACTAAGGGTAGAAAATGGTCGATTTTTCGCACAAACTGGAACAGCAACTGTGGCCAGTAACGGTGAACCTTGTGACTGGCATCAATACCTCGTGTGACCTCCTCTGGCAAGAATGCATGCTTCACAACGCCTTCTCATGGATGACGTCAACCGTCGGATGACGTAAGCCGGTATGCGTTGCCACGTATCGTTTAAGGCATTCTCCAATTCCTGGAGATTAGTTGACTGGTTGGGACGCCTCCTCAACTCTCTACCAAGATGATCTCATAGGTCATGTCATGTCATCTTTATCTCAGCAACTTCTAGAATGCCTCTCAAACAGTTTAGATGATTTATCTGGAAACACTTTGACGATGCTGCTGTTTGCGGATCCAGTTGCTTGCTGTATTAAGGACTCAACACGCGATGGACATCCATCGCTATCCATTTGACTATAATCATAATAGTTCATTTACACTGCGCATGTCTCCATGAATATTTCATACTCTAACCGCACAGTCTAAGGGTTCACTGACATGACTCATCACAGAATGCTAGCATATATAGATGTGTTTTGAATCTGGGTTTAAACAGAGAGAAAGTGTCACAGTCTGTAGTGTATGTTGGTAACTGATTCCACTCAGTCGCAGCGGGCAAAAGAAAAGAATCCGATCTATATCCATATGAAACTGATTTGGTAACTGGGATAGTCAGCAAAACTTTGGACTTTGATCTCAAAGATCGAGCCGCGATATGTATTACGATACAGTCACGGAGATACTCGGAAGCATCCCCCGACAGACATTGGTACACGAAGCGTAGGGTCCTAGAGCTTATCCTTTGTTGTACCGGAAGCCAGAGGAGGGTACGAAGTATTGGGGTTATGTGATCACACTTCCTGAAGCAAGACACGATCCTGGCAGCCGTATTCTGAATGCGTTGGAGTTTGTGAATGGCCGACTTTGGAGCGGGTGTGTAATCATATATTCCAATATTTGACTGTTTTCTCCCGAACAAAACTAGACTATCGGGTAAAACCTACCCCCTCACCGTCATGGTTCAACTGTTCCAGAACATCACAGAGACATAGTACACTGTCATCCTTGTCCTTCACCTTGTCTTGAACATAACAGCACGGTATACACAGGTAACGGTCGTGCTTTCCTACCTTGGCACACCTGTTCCAGGATATAACAAAGCTTTTGCACAATTCCATCCCAGTATTCCTTCGGTTTGTCCAAAAGCAACAACAGTGTAATACAGTAGTAAACTGTATCCTTCCTACCGTGATTCATCTTTCTCCAGGACACAACAAAGGTATATCACAGTGTCACCCCATATCACTTCTACTTGTCCAAAGACGAAAATAGTTAAATAATTTACTATGGTAAATCTTATCCTTTCCGGCCATGGCTCAACTTTGCCTGGTCGTACAACTTCCTGAACTTGTCTCTGTCCGCCGTCATTTCCTTCAGCCTGTATTGGATGTTCAACAATTCTTCATCCTTCATGCGAATCTTCTCGGTGAGATCCCGTGTCCTCTTCTCCCAGTCTTGCTGGAACCTTTGTGCCATGGTTCTCTGGCTGTGTTTGGTTGCCTCATAGTCAGCCACTAGCATCTTCAACCTATTCAGGAGAGGTTTTCCTCGTGTGGTTCCTGGCTCTGAATCGAGGTTCGAGAACGTGTTTTCAGGAACAAGTTTTGGTAAATGGAGGGTGGGTACTTTTACAGGTTCTTTTGGTCTCTTCTTGAGCATGCCAGACTTTGAGGACGACTTAGAGTCAGTGTTGCGGTTATTAGCCTCGCCGGTATCTACTGCAGTAGTTCTGGGCAGATTTAATGTCACCCTCTTCATGTAATTCACACACTGGTCATATTCCTCTGAGAGTTTGACCAGCACCCCCTTAAGTCTGCTCAGATTGTCATCCACATCCACACCCTTTTCTATGTCATCTATATGCTGTTTGACTGTAAAGAATCCCTTAGATGTGTATCCCTGGGCTTTCTTTTGTAATTGTTTGATTCTCAGCTCTGAACGCAGCTTGTCCGTGAGGACAGTCTCTAGTTGAACGTATTCTGTGATCTGATGTTCTAAAAGACTGATACCTTCCATAACTGAAGAGATAGGATATGGGTCCACAACAAATGGCCGATCTTCATGTCTGCTGATGGAGGGTGTGGTGACCAACGGTGTTGATGTAACACTGCTGTTGACGCTGAGCCTAGTAGATGTAGGGAGGTACCTGGCAGTTGCCATGGAGGTATCTGAAGAATAGAGCTGGTCGAGGACCTGGCATCGGTCATTTAATTTGTCGCGACAGATCCGCAGCATTCGCATTGACTGAGTCCTCGTCTCCTTCTCTCTTGTCATCACTCTGTTGCGACCTTTTGACAAGGCATATACGTCATCCATCAACACCTGGAACAGATCTGTCGCCCGGTCTGGAACGGGAACCTGTGAAACCGGAAGTCGGTGAGTCTTCAGTATGTTTCTAACCCAGGCGTCACACGCTTTGGTCTGCGTCATCATTTCACTGTTGATCTCAGCAACGGCCTGGCAGTCATGGTGAAGCTTGTGGATCACACCTTGGCAGCGGTCGATCTCCGCCACTACATCAGTCATTGTGGCAGCGACTCTCTGGAGGAGTTGTTGATCTTCCTGATGGTTCTCGGCGATACACTCATTTCGTCCAGGCTGTTCTGGCCTGGGTTTGATATTCTGTGTTTCTATACCAACTCTTCTCTCCTCCTTGTTGAGGAAAACTTTGAACCCCTTCAACACAGAATCCAGTTCAGCATAGGCTGCAAAGAAAAGTGAGGGTTGACTGAGATCTCTATCACATTGGGAGTGCGGAGTTTTATGATGATATTTTCAAAATATGTCTCATAAATATGGGAAGGGTGTTCATTGTGTTTGTACATGAAATGCAGGATGGCAGGGTGGGGAGGGTGGGAGGTCATTTACTCAGCACATTTACTTTAGGTGGGAAGAGAGGGCGCACTGACATTGTACATGCTTCCACATAAAAGTCATCATCACCCTCCGAGCCATACATTATGAACAGTCTTTATGCATGCTAGAAACATTTGAACCTTAGTTCTAATTCCGATTTGCCCAGATAATGTTTCTAGGGCTTGCATGTGTCGTGTATGCGTGTACATGAATGTGAATCCGAATAGTGTGTGTGGGTTTTCGTGCGTGTGTGTGCATGAATGTGCCTATGTTGCTGCGTGTACTAGTCCGGACTGGTTTCGTCTTTACACAGCCAGCCCAGTAAGAGACCATGCCGCTTTTAACGATTCTTGTCGTATCCCCTTAATCAACTGATGTAGGGTAGCAATAAGTATTTTCAACGTTTCTGAGAAGCGGCACGTCATTCACCTCTCCGTTCACTCTATCACTAGTACTCACTACCAGACCACCGATGCGGTTCCGCCGAGTGGTTCTGAATGGACTTCTGATTCTGGAATCAATCTGACCACACCAACCACTCTACCTACATGTCCGCAATGCCTCAAAATCGACGCATCTCCGTTCCGGGGATCCCTCGTGTTCGGGTGTGGGCTCGTCTTCGACGTCGGGGTTCGCTTCCTCGTGTTCCTGACCTGCATCTTCATTCTCCAGCGGATCCTGGTTGCCTTGACGCATATCCATGACGTCATCACCCTCCGGAGCCTCGGTTTGGGTGATATCAGTGAGGAGGTCAGCTATACGGCTCTGGTCACTCTTCCTCAGACAGGTCAACAACAGTGGGTATGCGCGGTCAGTCCGTCTTTCGGTCATGGCGGTCATGAGTTCCTGGTTCCGCTCCATCGACCCTGACATTGCCTGCAGCACACAAAGGACATTTGCTTTTCCTTGAATCCTTGAACCGATATCGTCTAGTAGATGAATTTATTGCTTCTGAGGGTTTTTTTCACCCTAAATGGTCAGAAGAGAATCGGACCATCTTGGCACGTGAATACAATCTTTAAAAAATGTGAACAGGGCATCCAAAATATGTCTGCAGGGTCGTTTTTGGAAGTGAATCCTGATGATTCGAACAATACTTATCAGCAAAAGAAACGCATACTTGTTGGAAAAGTGTGCGTGTGTGTTGGCGGGGGCGGGGTGGGTTGAGATTTCATTTTGTTCGAAAACTTGCGTTTCTTTCGCTGTTCAGTATACAACTTTTGATACAAAATCTTAAGTTACACAAGAGATAGATAAATGACAAAGTCAGCACTCGTGCGATGTTGTGAAATCGGAGACGGATATACATAGTCATATAAGACCATCGTTTACAAGCAAATAACTGAATGAATTCCGTGGATACATCACCTTATACTTAGCGCTTTCAGCAGCGTCGATGAGGCTGGCCTCAAGCATGTACTTCAGTAGCGTCTCGTTGACGTCAAGGTCCGCGAGGACGGTGTCACGGTAGGCCTCGAACTTTTCCTTTAAGACGTCCATGGCAACGTCTCCACACGTCTTGGGGACAGAAAATGTGAGTCAGGGACCGTGTCAGTGAGTCATCATCATGTGAGTGTGAGAGTGAGAAAGTGAGTGCGTGCGTGCGTGCGTGCGTGCGTGCGTGAACAAAATATGTGTCGCGTTATTTTGGTAGGTACGAAGTCTTTAAGGTCTTAGGCACTTACTAAACCAAGCAATCACTGAAACAATCACAACCATCACAATCAAAAGATAAATTCGACATTTTCAGGAAACCAAGTTTGCGCTGTGTGTACCCAAGATTATATCGTTGTGCAGTGCTGTCGCATGTAATGACAGGCCAAAACAGACACCAAGCTACGACTCGCTACAGCATACCCATATGTAGTGGGGTAGCCTAGTGGTTGAGGCGTTCGCTCGTCACGCCGAAGGCCCGGGTTCGATTCTAGTCATGTCTACAATGTGTGAAGCCTATTTCTGGTGTTCCCCGTCGCGATATGGCTGGAATGTTGCCAAAGGCGGCGTAAAACTAAACTCACATTTGGTATCAACTCGACCTCACAATACTATGCTTAATTATACACGGGGGCTACTGGCCCCATTCTTCGATGCAACCTTAATTTGTACTAACACGGTCCCTCACATACTTCAACATGCACTTACGACAGTCCGAGCTCTACGACTAGGATTGCAACAATTCGGTTCGATCCATCGACACTTGAGATATCTGAATACATATTTAAGATATTTCCACGCAGGCAGATCGTAATTTTGACCCCCAACTCGAGCAGTTTCGAGCGCTGGATTAAGGCGATTGTGATTGGTTGAAGCCGGTCCACTTATCCAATGAGAATTGTGCTTAGCAAACATCGCCAAGTTGACGACAGCCTGGCTCCCTGGGTCTGATGCGCCTGCGCTAACGCTCCCACACTGAGTTGGAGCGTTAGCGCAGGCGCATCAGACCCAGGGAACCAGGCTAAGTTGACGATGGATTTCATGTTGAGAAAGCAGACTTTGAGGATTAAACGAAAGCGGATGTTCTTAATAATATGAAGAACTGAATCGAAAATGATCGAATCGGGGGTCCAATATCGAAAAACGAATTGAATCAAGGTCTGGGTGAAGCATTGCAGCCTTAGCTACGACCTTTCGTGAAAAGGGTCTCAGGACATTAGACGACGACCTATAAAGTACCTTGAACTCACACCGTCATCATCCAAATAGATATACATATTCCAAACAGGTATGATAGCATGAACTAAAAGAGGAAACAATTTCTGGAAAATGCATAGCACTTACCTATCTACCTGCATAGATTCTTACATCCCCAGTGAAAAATGCCAGTAACATATGTTTTAGAATAGTAGAACGTTAATGCCTATTTTCTAATGTTCTAACTTATCTCTCATTTTGTTTGCCCGACAGCTAGAACGAGCAATACTGATAATGTGTACAGTTGTACTGGCAACATGTTAATAGCAACCCAATGTGCTCTCTCTCTCTCTCTCTCTCTCTCTCTCTCTCTCTCTCTCTCTCTCTCTCTCTCTCTCTCTCTCTCTCTCTCTCTCTCTCTCTCTCTCTCTCTCTCTCTCTCTCTCTCTCTCTCTCTCTGTGTAACGCCTACTTACCTTTGTCTGTATAACAGCTGTAGTGTCGAATTATCCGCACCTGTTGTAATAGCACGTTCGTCGACAATATTCCTCCATATGTGTTCGCCGCCCAGCTGAACTGTGCCCAGTGAGTACCGTCAAGTGTGCCTTAGACGCCCTTTAAACGTCCGATCGTTCTTTAATCTCAGTCCTATTTGCACATACTTCTGATTGAAAGGATCGGCTTGGCGGTGTATTTACATAGTCGTTTGTTACCCTTTGACAAATGGCGTTGTTATTCCTGAACTGATACCAGTGAATACTTTTCTCAACCCTGCTACTACATAGATAGTAAACAATGGTTGTTTGTAGCCTTGCATGACAAGCTGACCGTCGTTCAGTTCAAAAGTAGCAGGCGTTCTTTAAAGTAAAATGCCTTCAGGTAAATGCCGGTCAGATCCAAAATACCTTCAGGTAAATGCCGTTCACATTAATAGATTAATTTTCTACGCCATTTTGGGAAATAATACAAGGCCTTCCTGTCCCCCACCGCAACACGGAATGTGGGACTATGTGTTCAGCAGCGTCCGTGCGGCCGCACGTACGTAACGCGATATTTTCAAGGTCACGATGACACTTTGACCATTTTTTAAACTCTGGTTAACGCGATATCTCATGAACTGTTGCGCCCTATGTTTTCAAATTTGGTGACAGTCTACATGGGGGATTACACAGACACCAGTCGATTTGGGTGACCTTGACCTTATCTTTATGGTCACCATGGCACTTTGACCACTATTCAAATTTATGTGAATGTGACCTTTCAGAAAACGTTGCACCCCCAATGTCTCTAATTATGTCAACAGCCGACATTGGGCGACTCATTTCAGGGTGACTTTCAGTTCATTTTCAAGGTCACATAATACCTTTCAAAATCTCACCCGTCTCGATACCCTAAATAAACAGGCAAACGACTTAGTATAAAATTAAAAGTCACGTCTCGTGCGTGGCACGAGCACTTTTTGCACAAACTGACTAATTTTTTGGGTGTCTATTTTTTTTTTCTTTTTGACATGAGAACTTCACACACCTGGCACTGAAAATAGAAGGACGTTTGAGCATTCTCCAACGTCTATATGTTGAGGAAAACGTGGTAACGTCAACCGAAACAGCGTATACGTCATGCCACGGCTTACAGAAATTCAGCTTCTCGGCGCCGTGGGTTTGCCGGAGACTGCAATGGCCAGGAATGAAATGGCCAGACATGTTGGTGTCCATCGAAACATGATCTCATTGCTTTGGGGACGCTTTCAACGACCCAGGACAGAACGTGTCCACGGCACGCCATTGCTGGTCGTAAGAGGCGAACAGATTGGGCAACCCGTTTGCCGTGGGTTGCGCCCCTGTGTCGGTGGAGGACGAGATCCTGGTGGTTGAGGGCAGTTGGAACCTGGATCAATGGTCCATTGCCCAACACACCACTTTGGCCCATACTTCACCTAGACTGGTGGTAGATTTGGCCCGATTCTATCAATCGGCTGGTCACACCATGCCCTGTATATAGACAGCATGTAGTTAACAGCTATTGTTCATGGCAGGTCCATCACACAGTGTTTACCAATGACCTTTTGATTTGTTACATTGCCTGGAGTCCAATGCCAGAAGGCGGTGGCTCATGGGCAAATCTGGATAAACGAACCTCTGAATTCTGTATTTCTTGGGAACGGTGTCATGGGCCGAACCCGCCTGGCATTTATTCAATGGAATTGTAGGGGACTAAGGAATAGTCTTGATGACTTATACACTTACTTATACAATATTTTAAACCGTCAGCATTTTGCCTACAGGAAACTTATCGTAAAGAAAATGATCAATTTGATGTACGACAGTATAATTCATACAATTATTATTCACCTCCAGGGCCAAAGACCACTGGAGGGTCTTCGATATTAGTGACACAAGACATAAAACATAGTCCTGTTCCTCTGAATACTGCCCTTCAAGCTGTTGCTGTTCGTGTGACCATGCCTATTGTTTTTACTTTGTGCTCAGTCTTTGTGCCCCCTTCTTCTCTCTTTCATGCTGATCTTCAAGAACTCTACGACCAATTTCCCAAGCCCTGTATCACCATGGGTGACTTGAATGGTCACAATCCCTTATGGGGAAGTACACATACCAGCTGTAAAGGGAAAGTACTAGAAGATTTTCTTTCTAACAACAACCTGTGTCTCTTTAATGATTACACATATTTACATCCTGGAACGGGTACATATTCTTCTCTCGATCTATCCACAACAGACTCTGATCTCCTGAATGAGTTTGACTGGTCAGTCCATGATGACCTGTGTGGAAGTGACCCTTTTCCAACTATTCTAAAAACTGTCACTCCGTCTGATGTTCCTCCGTGTTCCAGATGGAATTTCTCAAAGGCTGACTGGGCCTTTGTTTGAAATAATGTCATCTAACATATTACAACCTGACCTCTTCAGAGATGTCTCTGACCCTGTGCGATTGTTTTCGGATGAACTAAAAAGAAATTGCTGACGAATGTATTCCAAAGTCCTCTACACGTCCTCACATACGTAAACCGTGGTTTAACAATGACTGTAAGCAAGCTAGGAAGGCACGGAAGAAAGCTGAACACTATTTCCGTCGCCATCCAACGGTGCATAATTTGAATAAATTTAAAATTTTAAATGCTAAAGCCCGACAATCAATTAAGCACAATAAACGCCAATCCTGGCGAAATTATGTATCGAAAATCAATGCACGAACGCCTGTGTCCAAGGTATGGAACATGATACAAAGAATTGAAGGTAAAGGTACTACACCGAGCATCCACTATATTAACAATGGAGATCAATTATTGACAGACAAGTCCGATATTGCTAATAAATTGGGCGAAACTCTTGCTCAACAGTCTTCCTCCTCTAACTATGCCCCTCAATTTAAAAAATATGACAAACAAGAAGAAAAGAAGATTAGTAATTTCAATTCAGATAATGGACAGGATTACAATGAAATCTTTTCCATCATGAACTCCATGATGCTCTCGACCAAGCTCTCAATACTGCTACAGGAGCTGATAACATCCATTACCAACTCCTGAATCATTTACCAGAACCATGCTTACACACCCTGTTAAATATATTTGATGATATTTGGACATCTGCTTCATTCCCATCATCATGGCGTGATGCCATAGTTGTGCCCATACCAAAACCTGGACGTGACCATACTGATCCCTCAAATTATCGTCCTATTTCCTTGACTAGTTGCGTTTGTAAAACGGATGATCAACAATAGATTAATATGGTACTTGGAATCCAATAATATTCTTACAAATATTCAAAGCACTGTTGACCATTTAGTCCGCTTGGAGTGATTGTTAAAAATGCAATTATCAACAAAATGCAATTATTAACAACCAACATGCAGTGTCCATCGATTTAGGAAAAGCATATGACAATATATGGAAATATGCTATTTTAAAGGATTTACATGATTTTGGATTACGAGGCCGTTTGCCTCACTTCATATCCAACTTTTAATCTAACAGGTAATTTCAAGTCCGAGTGGGTTCAACCCTGTCTGATCATTATCATCAGGATCAGAGTGTCCAAAAAGGCAGTATTTTGTCTGTCACTTTAGTTAGCATTAAAATTAACAGTTTAACTCAAGTTTTAAATGATTCAATCGATGGTTCACTTTTTGTGGATGATTTCAATATTTCCTTTTGCGGCAAAAAAATGCATACAGTTGAAAGACAACCGTAGTTATGTTTAAACAAAATAAAAAAATAGTGTCTTGAAAACGGCTTTAAATTTTCTAAATCCAAAACGAATTGTATACATTTTTATAGAAAATATAAACAGCATAAGGACCCAGAACTATTTTAAATGGCACACCCATCAAAGTTGTGCCACTGTCACTGGATCCAGAACAATATCTTCTAGACTACCGGATAGCAGCTCTATTTTCACAGTGCCATATCAACGGCTCTTAAACATATTCAAAGACACCCTAACCTTAAACAATACATAATCTATTCAGACTCTCTTTCTTGTCTTCAGGCGATTAAAAAAATTATCATGTAAACATCCACTTTTAATCGAAATTATTGAATTGTATAATGATCCTGCTACTGGCCAATACGACATCGTCTTTTGTTGGTTACCCAGCCATGTAGGCATTTCATGTAACATGATGGCTGATCTAGCTGCCAAGGCAGCACTCCATAAATCTGTGACACTACTTCTTATTCCATACACTTATATAAAGCTACCATTAGATCTTACATCCGTAATCTGATGCAGAAGAAGTGGGACACCCAAGTAGGTATAAATAAATTACATGAAATAATACAGTATATTGGTTACACCTACTTGGGCTGTCAGTCCAGATTTGAAAAGGTTATTTTACGACGATGTCGTATTGGCCACACAAGATATACACATAAATATTTGCTGAAAAGTGACTATCCTCCGTTTTGTATCCCTTGTGATGAAAGAACAAGCATATCCTGCTTCATTGTGTTGAGTATTCCATCACAAGGGATAAGTATTTTAAATCACGAACTATGAAGGATCTTTTTAGTAATGTTAGTTACCATAATTTAATCATTGCGTTTTTAAAAGAATTAGATCTGTAATGTGACTTGTAACAGTTGAAGTTAGATTTAATCTTCCATTTTTTAGCCGTAGAATATGTGTCATTTTAAATTGTGGCTAATCTTGCATACATTCGCCAACAGCTGAGGGGATGGTGTAAATCCAGCTAGGGACCATGCAGGTAGCAGATGTACTGTAACTCCCCATGGTCCCTAGTGTATTGATCTACCTTCTGTTGTTGGCGATCTATAGCCTGTTTTTTATATTGTATTGTCTAAATAGTGATATTAGTTTTAACTTTCCATGCTAGTTTTATTTCGGATTGTGATATTCTAGTTGTGTAACTGTCCTCCGTTGACACATTTTACATGTTTATATTTCATTTAAATGTTAAATGTTCTCGTCTCGATATGGCTGAGATATTGCCGATGTGACGTTAAATATTAACTCACGCACTATAGCAATAATGAGACTCAATGGTAAGTATATCCTTAATAGTTTCATGAAAGTTATTAATTTTTACGTCAGCTATCGTCTACAATGAAGCTAATTCTAATTTCAAAATGGGCATATAAAAAGTATCCTTTGTTATACAATATTATCGCACACTAATTTGCAAATAAACCATGGTCTGTTCCAAATAAGCCGCCTTGGACTTCGAAAAAAACCTCCGCATTGCTCATTTCTACACCGATCTCTCCTCAGTACAGTACTTTATTTACGTTTCCTATCTCCCTGTCACTGGAGCTGTACTTAAGCCGAACACAGTGTAACAGATATTTAATACTTTCACATATCAACTGCATAAATTGTAGAGATAAATGTGCAAAAAACCCAGTTTATTTCTTATTTCCTACAGTACTCCAGTCATAATTTTGTTTCTAAAGAAATGTTTTCATCTTTGGAAGGTTGAGGATTTAAGTAATTCCAAAAAGCTGCCGGTTCATGTTTAGCTATAACCCTTCTGCTTGTGCCTTCTTGATATAAGCTGTATAATGTTTGTCTTCGGTGTTCTTATACAAACGGTTCTGTTTTCTCGTGTTCCGTCTGTCGTCTTCATTTCTGGTACGTTGATATCGCTACCGTACCGCTTAGTATGTTTCAAATTTTGAATTATCCGTTTAAAAGTTTGATTTAACACCGTAGCGGCATAATGAAAAACGCCACCAGAAGCAATCGGTCATTCTCTTCCCACAGTGGTTACTTGTCACATCTTCCAACGTAACCTGTGTTCTAATACGACCCTTTCATGGTGCGAGTGTTCAAGACTTGTGATTAGAGGCAGAGTGATCGTTCGGAAGATCTCGGTAATTTCCGGATGCATCGTGAAAACTAGAACCTCTACCAGAGCCCGATACTCAAATGTTTCTTCTAGACAGAACTCAGTCATGTCATTTTTGTTTCTCCACATTGCTTGCTTTTGTCATGTTGAATCTAAGCCGATGTAACACGTGTTCTGATTGGATAGAATAAAAGGGAGATAAATATGCTGCCATTTCTTTCGATTTTATGAGAGCCGCGAAACATGGCCATATTAGAACAGAGGTTCGTAGGAAAATATGACAAGTAACCTCTGTGGGAAGAGAATGGCAATCACTGAGATGTCAATGATCTTATGTCGGTCACTATGCACGCCCTGCACGATTGCATTATACAACGTCTGTCAATGTGCTTTGGTTAACATGTGACACAAATAGGTCCAGTTTGGCCGGCCCGAATCGACATGGGTCTCCACACTGTGTACATCTGAACGTAAATGACCTGTTGAGATACTGAGTTGTCCCTGTCAGTAGTTGTAAAATAATAAAGGCGAGTGAACGTCACTACAAAAAGAATTTAAATCGAGTAAATGAAAGTCAAACACTGGCAATTGCATAATCGGCGTGCGTGCGTGCGTGCGTGCGTGCGTGCCTGCCTGCGTGCGTGCCTGCGTGCGTGCCTGCGTGCGTGCCCGCCCCACCCCGCGCGTCGAGACATGTCATTTCGAATTAAATTATTTGAAACTGAATCAATATCGAGGAGGGATTCATATAGTCCAATGTGTCCACCAATAACAGTGTCAATTTTGCATAGGTTATCGTCCGCAAAGTCACCCGTCAGAATAACAGAATTATTGTCAGAATGTTGCAAATTTCGTTAAATAGTAGAAGGGGATGTTCATTGCGGGCATATTTTGTGTTTTTCAGCGGAACGTACACAAATCCAATAATAGTATCCTCGTCTGTATGACTTTGAGTCTTCTTAGCCTTGTCCACATCACAATATCACAATCAGTAGGTACTGCTGATACATATTCATTAACTGTTTCTTTAATTATTATACCAAGTCCTCCAGATTTTTACCGGTATACTTTCTGGGGGTTTTCCAGTTTTCAATTTCAATTTTATGTAAATGATTTGTTTTGGTTTCCGGTACATCTATAATATCACCATGGTTTCCTGTACACCTATAATATCACCATGGTTTCCTGTACACCTATAATATCACCATGGTTTCCGGTACATCTATAATATCACCATGGTTTCCTGTACACCTATAATATCACCATGGTTTCCTGTACACCTATAATATCACCATGGTTTCCGGTACACCTATAATATCACCATGGTTTCCGGTACACCTATAATATCACCATGGTTTCCGGTACACCTATAATATCACCAGTATTGACGAGTTCTGTAAATTCTAGGTATTTTATTCCTGGGTCCACACACATTTGTGGATATAATGTCCAAAAGTTCGCTGCACGGGAATTCAGCATCCCAATCATTGCCATTGCTATTCTCACATGTAATTATATTATTGTCCTCGTGTCGACTTGTGAGGTAGATAGACGCTGCACAGGCTGTGATTAGAGTAGAGTTCGAAACCTGGCGCAAGCTGTTCATCTCTTGAAATTCTGTGATTCCCCTATCGTTTAACACGTGTTGTAATTGTCCGATTGTTCAGAACCTGACACGAGCTGTTCATCTCCTGACAATTTCAGATTGTTCTATTGTTGAACACACGTTGTTCACTACCTGACACGGGCTGTTCATCTCCTGACAATTTCAGATTGTTCTATTGAACACACGTTGTTCACTACCTGACACGGGCTGTTCATCTCCTGACAATTTCAGATTGTTCTATTGTTGAACACACGTTGTTCACTACCTGACACGGGCTGTTCATCTCCTGACAATTTCAGATTGTTCTATTGTTGAACACACGTTGTTCACTACCTGACACGGACTGTTCATCTCCTGACAATTTCAGATTGTTCTATTGTTGATCACACGTTGTTCACTACCTGACACGTTCTGTTCATCTCCTGACAATTTCAGATTGTTCTATTGTTGAACACACGTTGTTCACTACCTGACACGTTCTGTTCATCTCCTGACAATTTCAGATTGTTCTATTGTTGAACACACGTTGTTCACTACCTGACACGTTCTGTTCATCTCCTGACAATTTCAGATTGTTCTATTGTTGAACACACGTTGTTCACTACCTGACACGGGCTGTTCATCTCCTGACAATTTCAGATTAACACGGGCTGTTCATCTCCTGACAATTTCAGATTGTTCTATTGTTGAACACACGTTGTTCACTACCTGACACGGGCTGTTCATCTCCTGACAATTTCAGATTGTTCTATTGTTGAACACACGTTGTTCACTACCTGACATGGGCTGTTCATCTCCTGACAATTTCAGATTGTTCTATTGTTGAACACACGTTGTTCACTACCTGACACGGGCTGTTCATCTCCTGACAATTTCAGATTGTTCTATTGTTGAACACACGTTGTTCACTACCTGACGCGTTCTGTTCATCTCCTGACAATTTCAGATTGTTCTATTGTTGAACACACGTTGTTCACTACCAGACACGGGCTGTTCATCTCCTGACAATTTCAGATTGTTCTATTGTTGAACACACGTTGTTCACTACCTGACACGGGCTGTTCATCTCCTGACAATTTCAGATTGTTCTATTGTTGAACACACGTTGTTCACTACCTGACACGTTCTGTTCATCTCCTGACAATTTCAGATTGTTCTATTGTGTAACACATGCAGTGATTGTCCCATTGTTCAGTACCTGCTGTTCATCTCATGACAATCTGTGTATAGTTGAACACATGCTGTAATTGTCCAGTTGTTCGGAGCCTGACACGTGTTGTTCATATGACAATTTCTGATTGTTCTATTGTTCAGTACCTGACACATCCGGTCTTCTTGTTCAACGCCCGGCACATGCTACGATTGTTCCACTGTTAAACATCTGACACATGACAAATAACCCCTTTTCAACTCTGACATCTCCATGTTTTGCTGTGTTACACGTGCTTAATTAACATCTAGAAAAACTGTTAAATCCAGATGGAGACCCCAGGAGACCGACCGGATCAAGCGTCTTCGAGGTGGCATGTCCCTGTCTCCTCCGAGTCTTCACTCGCATAAGGACAGGACTTAGACATCATGTTGTTTTGGACCCTCGGCCAAGCTGACGATGTTCTTCTCTGTTCATTCCTTATCCAACGTCCGACACTAAACTGACAGGACACCGAATTCCGTTTTAGAGCAAGGTCTGGCGTCGTGCGGGGTGAGAGAGAGTCAGCTGGCACAGTGACTTCGGATGTGATGTTTTTAAGGTTCGTTTCAAATGAGGCATTTTGAAGATCCAGTTCAAGTTGGCTGTTTTCAAGATCATGTACAGGTGGGGTATTTCGAAGATCCCGTCCAGGTAAAGTATTGGAAGGACCCCACTCATGTGGGGTATTTTGAAGATCCCGTCCAAGTGGGGTACTTGTAGCACCCTGTCGAAGTGGACCCGGGGTGCTGGTAAGAACTCGTCCAGCTGGGGTATGCACAAGACGCAGTTCAACTGGGGTCATTTTAAGATGTCGTCTATCTGGGTGACACAGCGCAAACGGAGAATTTGGAGGATCCCTCCTGGGGCGGATAGTTGGCATATTTTGTCCACGCGGGGTATCTGGACGATCACACCCAGGCGGGGTATCTGGACAGTCATGTGTATGCTTTGCGCACCGTCTGTATTGGTCACCGTGCAGACGAAGATCTGCAGGACAAAGGTTCACTTTCGGTGAGGAGGGTAGAGATAGTACGTCGGCCATATGTGGAGAGAAGCAGAAGTTGTCCTGGGGCAAAAACCTGCTGCTCTCACGCCGTTCCTGGGAGGAGATGCGTTCTACAGGGTACCTGGACACCAAAAGAAGACACGACGGCGCGCACAGTACACATGTAAGCATAAGGTATAAGGATACGGTCAGCAGATATTTTGATGAGTTGTCAGACCCAAGCACGGCGACGATGCGAACAATCCACTCCAGAAACTGGACAGTAGAAATGACCACACCAGCCCAAGCTACTCGTTTCATTTTCTGCGAATCTTCATGGGGCTGGTTATTCATATGACCGGAGCTTACAACATAGCTGATTTGGTGTTCAAACGAGTGCCTTGAACCTGAAGTAATTTTGCGGAGGCCCATTGCCAACACAGCCAGGGCAGGCATGCAGAAGACGAAACAGTCCGAAGTCACCAAAACGCTCATGTCCGCGATGTCACAGGCGAAGAGGCTGGGGTAACGGCGGTAGGAGGTCGACGCAAATAGCGGCAAGCTCGACATGACAGCTAGAACGAGGAAATGAGGCTTTGGGATATATCTGTACACTGATGTATTTGACATATGGCTTGAACGGTAAATACATGGTGCACTTCACAAAGCAACTGTTGAGTATTTAACCTTCTGAGTCATTGTTCAGAAGAAGACTATTGGTGCCGGCTGCTTTTGCTTTCAGAATTCAGAATATTTTGGAGAGAAGGAGTGTGATATGCCCAGTCTTACTCTCAGATACACTCACTCGCCTATCATGGCCACCCTAGGAAACTGCAATATAACTTGATATCACCCAATGCTCCTTAACCCTTCCCATCTGAAAAGCTTCCTATCACTGAAGACGCATCCACGTTTGGGTGAACGCGTTAGGCGTCCACAGCCACTTACAGTATAGTGAGTGAGTTTGGTTTTACGCCGAGTTTTTTTTCAGCCACATTCCAGCAACATCAGATGGGAGGTCACAAGATGGGCCCAAATGGGGAACTGAAGAAAGTCCACCAGAGGACGCCTTATCCATTCGGCTACCCAGTTACAGTGTACAACTCGCCACTAACATCAAGTGACAGATATCTTGAGCGACAAGCAACGCCGTCAGAGTGCGCTAGCGAAACCAGACACCCAGCTCGACCACCCAGCGATAGAGTCGCGTCGTAAGACAAGTTTACGTTGTTGGGGTCCCTACTAACATGGGATCCCTCAAGGGTAATAGTAACCATGTCGGCGAGTTGCTTTCCATTGACGTATCAGGATCCGCTGGAGATGGGTTTGTAGCCCAGATTTGCCTTATGCTTAAGCGCTGGATAACCACCTTCAACGCGCGGTACTTCTGGTTTTCCTCCCATATCAAGATGACTCGCCATCATATAACAATTCGGTGACAAACCTAGCCCACTCACTAACTCCAGATGGAGCTACGTAAAGATATACAACTCACCGATAATGATCCAAGCTATAGTCAGGACTATCAGAGCTATCTTTATCTCGCTCCTCGTAGTACGAAACAGACTGCAATACACACAATGAATATGAAGAAACTATCTATCTACGATGATAATTTACAAACTATATTAACTAGTGCTCAAAAGAAAGAACATGATGTATTTGACCAAGCTTGCAAAGAAAAGCATGTTAATGAACATCTTAGTGCCAACATCGTATTCATTTCTACAGCATACATATAAAGTCGAAAATACCTTTTGATTGACACCGACCTATACGTGCTAACATAGTCTGAACAAGTTAAAATGGCGTTATTTTTCTGCAAAATGTCATCCAATACGTGCTATACGTGCTACCATAGTCTGAACAGGTTAAAAAGGCGTTTTGTTTCTGCAAAATGTCACCAAATATTGAGTGTGGTCATCACTGGCTTCAATACACGCCAAACCATATCGACGCATTGTTGAGCGGAGACAGGTCATTTTAGTGGTTTTCTTTCCGTCGATCCAGGTAGTGCCTTTAGTGTGGCCTCAAACACGGCACATTAATTGTGTTCTTTATTACTACTTGTTCACTTGCCGCGTACACTGTTGTATACGCCAGGATGCACGTTCATTTCGTGTTACATTAGAAATGGTCATTTTGGATTTTTGATACGTTTAGTCAATTTGTTAAAGCTTACATTCACCGCAAAAAAACCAACTTTCCTGATTCGATACCTTAGCTATGAAGTTACGAAAACAAATGGTCAAAACTGCAAATTTAATTTATAAAGTTGAAAAATAAAGCGATGAAAAAACAACCCTTATTTTACCTCACACATAAATGTCGTTTCTTGATTGGCTAAGCTTTCTTCTATTATTTTCAGGGTACCTTACTTACAAGCGAGGTACAGTTCAATGTACCCAGATGCCAATGGCTACTCATTAGGTACATCAGAGTAATACTTCGTTGTCTCGAATAACGTTGAATCACGCATGATGCACGGAAATTACTGATGTTTTGCGTTTGCAATTCGATGGAAGGGGAATAACTCTAAATCTGTTTTTCTTGAGTCTGCAAAACTAAAAAATGGCGACGCTTCGGGCGCAGCGAACATAAACAAACATCGACGGTTCACCAACCCATGACCCCCACGTGACCAGTGAACAACATACAAGGACTAACCTGTTTTTGAAGAACATTGCAAATGATAGGTGGACAATCCCTCTCACCAGGCGTTGTAAAGCACCTTGGAGCACACATGCAACTGTGTTGCCAAGGGAGCACGTGAACATCGCGAGGCACGTGCAGAATGATGTCATTGTTGCTTGGACGATGGAAACTCCACACAGTATTTTCAGGCTAACAACTGACGAAAACATATCATTTATAGCACTTCGGCGTTAAACAACAAACAAAACCTTTCCTTTGACCTGAATAATCTCTCACAAACAGTGTGTATTTATTTCAGTGATATGATACATAATAGTATAACAGAACTTGGTGATTAGTCATTTGCACACAGCAACATTTTAGCTGTATGCAGTCTGATATATCGGGTGTTGGCATCCAGCTATTAACAGACTGAGCATCGATCTGTGCATTTGAGATACGACGACCTGTTAACCAGGTCAGCAAGCCTCACCAACCGATCCGTTAGCCGCTTCTTACGACAAGCACAGGATGCTGAAGGCCAGTTCTAACCGGATCTTTTCGGGTCTTATGAAAAGTCAAACTCGAAAACAGTTAATACTTTCCCTATCCACTTACGTTTTTTCCATAGATAAGGATATGCCTTACCAGTGTTTTTCTTGACACTTGAATGACCGGCCTTGGACATAGTTATGCTGTTGGCAACAATGCTTATAAGACCGACAATCATCATGATGGAACCTGTGGTGATTCGCCCACTTGGACAACTGGCGGTCTGAAACAGGAATGTTCCGTCAAAACTCGAATAGAACCATGACTTAAAAATATATTTTTACTGGCTTCAGCGGCGTGATGGAAATAGCTCAAAGTATGGCGTGACAATACCATCTTGAACTAAATGTTGTCGTAGGAGTGTAATGGATATATGTATCATTATCAACAAGATTCCATTAAAAAAGCAATCTTCTTTACGCTTTTTAGATGATGAAAAGGGCTGGCTGAAAATAGAAACGTCTGAATCAAACAACGATATACGCCATGACAAAGCTGGAATATTGCTCAAAGCGGTGTAAAACAATCCCTGTATGGTATAAGGTGCAGGTGTGGTAACCTAGTCGTTAAAGCGTTCGTTCGTCACGCCGAAGACCCGGGTTCGATTCCCCAGATGGGTGCAATGTGTGAAACCCATTTCTTTGTCCCCCGCTGTGTCATTAAGGGAATATTGCTATTCTTCTGAGAATAATAGATCATAAATAATCTTTGCTTAGCAACACGAGAATTATGTTAGAGTGAAATACAAACTCGACTTTGTGGATAGATGTGAGAGGTAATTTTGAAAAACTTGCGGCTGAGGGCACCAAGTTGGGCTTGTACATGGGTTCTCTTAGTAATGTTTGGGATATGTAAGTTAGACATTGTTTTGATTAAATTATTTAAAGTCTTTCTAAGGCACAACAGAAATACATGTTCACAACACAGGGAACCGCTAAGTCGGAGGAAATGCAGCAATCTAACTGGATACAGGTGTAATGTTTTGACGAAGCAAAACAAACCATTCACTCACCATTCACACAAACACGCGATTGTTCTTTATTATCAACCAAATCAATTACCAGTATAATTAATTCAGACGTCTTTGAATAAGCTGTAATACAACAGCCAGAATAGAATAAAACTCGGCGTTACAGCTATTGTTGAAGAAAGTGCATTTTTCAATACTACATATCAATCTCAACTCACTTCTGAACTGAGCAATGTTTAGTAAAGTATAATTGAGCATGCATTTGTACAGGTAATATTTTCCCAATAAAATAAACAAGTCAAAATCTGTCAGTAAAAACTGTTTTCTTGCAGTCAAAAATGTTTAGTTCCAAAATGAGTTTGAGATCATCGATGTGATCACAACCTTCTGTTCATCATGACAAAACATTCATACCAAAACGTTTGCACAAATTCACATTCCTATAACAAGTGACAAATTACATTCGTTTCTTCATTACAGAATGAACATAAATCGGAATCTTTCACTTTATATATTTTTCTATGAAATGAACTGGTGGCTAAGATTTCATGAAGTATCCTGTACTGAAATCACCTCAGTTTGGTATCGTTTAAACGATTTTAGGAGAATGCAGTTTAGTAATACTCCACACAGGCTTAGCCGCTGTACTGAAACGCCATCGCAAACAAAAAACAAACATATACATATGGTATAAACGGGAGTGTCTCGCTCAACATAACGATGTCACTTCAACATAACGATGTCACTTCAACATAACGATGTCACTTCAACATAACGATGTCACATCAACATAACGATGAAGTGGAGATGAGGTAGATTAGTGGCTAAAGTCACACCGAAGACCGGGTTCGATTCCCCGTGGGTACAATGCGGAGCCCCTAAAATTAAACACTGTCAGGAATTATGTGATTGTAGGTAAGATGATTCCTCACAAATCCTCAGAATCTGCCATCGATCTAACGAAAATTCAATTCATGAAAATTATTTATGCTACTCTGAAATAACATTTAAGTCTATGGAATTAACGTCAAGTGGCCCAATATAACTGGCACGAGTCTTTAAAAACGTCTCGACCGCAACGAAGTACTTACATCGTCAGCCATGTTTTCCCCTCTCTTGTTACTTCACAAATGCGCCAGATGTAGCCATAAAGCAGCTTGAAAAATGCCGTGCGTCTGTTGTGCCCCTAAATCTACAATTGGCTTAAATACACACAAATCATAAATATTCATGAGGAAACACGTATGACGTGGTCACATAAGCTCCGCCCACTCATGTATATTTATGATTCCTCTGCACTTAAGACCATTGTAGGTTTAGGGCACAACAGACGTCACAACAGACCTTTTGACATTCCTATACACTCACTCTATACCAGCATCGCATTGGCTGGCAGTGACTAAATAAAATGATTTTAGTTTTTCACACGTGCAGCACATACAGTGATTGTAACTGACGACAACTGCCTGGTATGTGACGTGCTCAACACCTTAAGAACAATTTAATTGTTAACAGTTTGGCATAGGATGAGGACTGGAGTTTTGATTGTTTTTTTTTAATCATAGAAGGGACATTGTCGCGTTTTGAAAAATATTTTTCTATTCATCCAAAGGGCGACTTGCGACAAAGAGACGCGACCAAAATATGTCGCGTGGTCATAAAGGTAACGCTATTTTTCAGGGCATTATCATTTGCAGAAGCCCGAGGTCTTTCTTTAACTGTCCGACGAAGGAGGGCAGTTGAAAAGACCGACGCCGTGAAAAATAGCGTTACCGTTATTATAGCTAAAATGAATAGAATTTTAAATAAAACAAGAATAAAAACAACAGCATCGGTTTAGAAGCATTTACTGCCAACAACAAACGGAGGTCACTGACACAATTTTTACAAATATAGACGCGTCTTAGAACAACACCGATGACGTCACCATTGAGAGTGACGATATTCGACCTTGACCTTTGCCCATACTACCAGCCACAATTGTTTTCAGTGATGAACAACGTTGGACTTCAAGTTGCTGTATGTTTTCATTGCTGTTTGTTGTCATTCATGGTACAACTGTTATG
The DNA here is from genome assembly GCF_037392515.1 of Haliotis asinina. Taxonomy (NCBI): domain Eukaryota; kingdom Metazoa; phylum Mollusca; class Gastropoda; order Lepetellida; family Haliotidae; genus Haliotis; species Haliotis asinina. The sequence continues at coordinate 6,143,060 of NC_090286.1, read as the reverse complement.
GTTGGTACAGGCAGGAACGTGCATAATGGCACAGGTGCATGTGACGAATGTGAGCCAGATCACAGGCAAACTGTAGCGCAAATGGGGTGCGCAGCATAGAGAAAATGAACAGTCTTCTTACATGCGCGCTCGCTTCGCTCGCATAAGAAGAAGTGTCATATTCTCTATGCTGCGCAACCCCAGTTGCGCTACAGTTTGCCTGTGGCCAGATATATGGTCAAAAATGAACTCTTGTTCAAACGAACCGTAGTTGATTGAACTTCAACAGCTGAGCTACTTATGGCGTCACCTAACAACGGGCTTGATAATGGCCCGTCCTCAAGCATCATCAAGTTACAGTGGTCCGCCTATTTCTGATAACGTGCGGGCGTTTTAATGATAATTCTATCCATTTTAACTATAAAGTATGTTACCCATTGGATGAGTGGAAAATATTTTTCAAAACGCGACATTGCGACGCTGCGACAAATAGCTGAAACGCCCAGTTGTCGCATTGTTGCGCTTTGGTTAATTTGGTCTCGTTCTCGCTTGTTTTTTTGTTTTTTTCAGACAAGGCGACTATGCTTGTCGTAAGAGGCGACTAACGGTATCGGGTGGTCAGGCTCGGTGACATGGTTGACATATGTCATCGGTTCCAACTTGTGCAGATCGATGTTCATAGTGTTGATCACTAGACTGTCTGGTCCAGACTCGATTATTTACAGACCGCCGCCATTTAGCTGGAATATTGCTGAGTGCGGCGTAAAAGTAAACTCACTCATTGGTTTAGAGAGGGTGTCAATGCGGCAATGTCCTTTCTAGAATTCCATAGTTACAGGGTACAGGGTAAAAACGCCAAACACCTCTACCCGATGCATAACAAGATAAATGTGATATCGTTGGAAAGTTTGGAATTTATAGTTTTCCAAAGCCAATGTTGTCAGACTTGGAAATGTTTGTCAACATTTTAGGGCGTTTCCATGGCTACCATGCTATTTTTCAGTGAACGTGATTGTTATGTACTTTAGACGTCATTAATAAGGGTCAAATGATTTATAGTACATGTAAAGAAAGGTTTATAGAACTTATAGAACTATAAGAGGGTCATCATACTGCTGAATGTGTACAAACGTCACTTATCGTACAGAAAATAATTTCAAACAGCTCTAGCAAACATTAGTTGTATAGATCAACTCCACTCTAAATGAAAACGCCAAACAAGCAGCACTCCGCATCATTCAATATCTTGTGTACACTTCTCGAGCGTCCAAGACACTGGTGCCCCCGTTCTCATGCTCCTTATCAAGTTCATAAAGAAAGCTTGTGGAACCGCATTCCATTCCTCTACTAGAACTCTGCAAAGTCCTGGGAGATCCACTGATCCCAAGCTCAAGTGGGTTAAGGTCTGTTGAGCCTGCTGGCCACTCCATCCGCCCTATACCCTGCTGCCTAAGGAATTCCGTGACAGTCCTGGCCCTATGAGGCCAAGCGTTGTCGTCTTACTGTAAAGATGGTCGACCAGAATAGCCATAATAGCGATAGGAGCCAGAATCCCCTCCCGACAACGCTGTCCAGTACGTCTACCGTATACCACGTGTGTGGTGCCCTTAAGTGCACAATGGTCTTAAGTGCAAAGAAAGCATTAATATTCATCAGTGGGCGGAGCTTATGAATGCTTTCTGAACATTTTAAGACCATTGTGCACAACACACGTGCAGTGGAGAACGTCCAGTTAGCGTTATCATTTGTTTTCATTTGGTCATTTCTATTATTAAACTTGAAGTCAAAACCTGAATATTGACGTAATCAAATGTTCACATGCGTCAAACTAACATCATGCTCATACAGGCTCATAAACACTATAAACTTTTCTTGTTTTAGTTTCCCCCGCCCATAACATTCATGACGATGTTGTGAAAAATACTCTTACCACACACAAAAAAAACCCCAGATATTGTTTCATCTGCATTTATTAAAATTTGTTTGTGATTCAATCTACACCGTGCATTAATGTAAAGACTATTTCCAAGTAATCCAGTTCCATAAAGGAGCGGCTTTCAGGAACATAAACTCTCTTTTGCTATTCCTACATTTTATATATACTTTTCCGCACATCAGAGACCCGCGAAGGTCTGCTCAACTATACATATCCTTCTAACCACAAAGGTACGAATCACTGTTTGGAAATTAAAATGCAAAATAAAAATCTAGACTTTTCAGAGTCGGATACGGATTTTTTAGAAAGTTGGGGAGCACACTCTTGAAAAAGAGGGAGCGGACACTTCACTTTCACCCGTTTTTAATGGTTATTTAATAAACCTTAAGGACAAAAAGAGGGGATGTACGGGTGTGGTGCGCATTTGGTATTAACATCGTGAGCATCGACCCACGCCTTGTACGAAATGTACAAGTGATCGAGTGAGTTTAGTTTTACGCCGCACTCAGCAATGACACAACCGATGACATGTGTCAACCAAGTCAGCGAGCCTGACCACCACGACACCACTTACGACAAGCGTAGTCGCCTTTTATGGGGAGTATAGGTTGCTGAAGGCCTATTCTACGACGGACCTTCACGGGTTTACGTGTACAAGAGGAAAGAAGCTTGTATAATGTAGGGTACAGGTCCAAACTAGCGTACAGGTTTGATTGTCATTAAAGGGAGAAACGTTCAGAAAGAGTATGATTAGAAGAAATTCATTACAATTTTTTAAGTATAATTATAAGCCTTAACGTCTCAGAGTATCTCAGTGTTGTTTATTTAAAACACCCTAGAGTGGTTACGTCTTTATTTCATGAGTATTGTCAGCCATACAACTGTTTATTTAATTATTACAAAGGTTTTACCAGGGTCAATGGTAACAATTCTGGTCAGACTTATGGCCACGTCAAGTTTGTAGAATGTAGTGCACTTGTGTGATGCGTGTAGTGATGATGTCTGTAGTGACCTTTATGGATGTGTGAACATTTGAACTACCTCTGAATATTATCACATACATCAACACCTAAATGTATGATGATCACACTACAGTATTACTACATAGAGATACAAAGATAAAACATATAAAATATATACTAGTTTATACAAGAAAGTTACCATTGTTCCCATTTGAATTTTATCTATGGCGACCCTGTTGAGTTTCCTTTGGTCCTTTCGACTTTTCTTTGGCGTTTTTTAATTTTTAAATTTTGACCCTTTTGTCCTTTGTTTTGGGATTTCCCCCCTACAACCCGTGTGTGTACAACCCGTGTATGCATGTCTCAGTATATGGCCATTCTTTTGAGTGGCCGAGAGCCGCAATGCGGTCCCACAGTCAGTTCAGTGACTGAGGCATTGCGCTGCGGCTCTTGGCAAGCTGTTGATCACTAGATTGTCTGATCCAGACTCGCCTATTTACCGTGCGGCGTCAAACAACAAACCATAACACAACTGCAAAATGAACACCCATATCTTAGCTCCATTTGACCATCATGAGATGATCAGTGGATTCAAATTTAGCAATCGAAATATTGGTTTGATGCATGGACCCGTGGCGCTGTGTGCATGCGCGCTAACGTTATTATAATTGAGAGACACTACATTGTTAATGTCATATAATGTCATTTTAGCTGATATATTTCTAATAGTTTCTGGTAATAGCGAGGTAAGAAATTCCGTTTTGTCTCTCGTAGAGTAACCTCCCCTCGCTGACAGTGATGGCGGCTGTTTGCCATGTGGAAGTCTCATTTTGAGGAGAACCAGCGAAAAAATTATTTTTCCGTTAATATCAGGTATGTCCCTTCATGTGATCATACCACATCTTGAACATAAGAACATTAGCTAATATGGGATGAAAAATTAAGCAGTAATAAGTCGGCTTTCTGTATTTTATTACAGATTTCAAGAAAACCGTTTTTGTCAACAGACAGTGCACTGGTAAACCACGTGCCGATTCCCGCGCTGATTTGTTCGTACATTCAAACGTGGTCAAATCTCAGTTGTCATCAAACGATTTCACTCGAAGCATGGATATGGCCACTTTACATCTAGAAGATGGCTCAACATATCACGGGCACCTGTTCGGAGCTGCTGTTAGTGTTCCAGGCGAAGTCGGTAAGATGATGTTTATTAGCGGATGTTGGCCTTGACTCGACATTCTAGACTTTGTCAAGGCTGTTCACACATTTTATATCTATACGGCTTGGCTGGCAGTGCCTCATCTTATTGGAGTGGTATTATGGACGTTTGGGATTGCAGTAATGGCAAATTATGGATAACAAGGTCATATTTTTTGTGGGTGCTACGTTCCAGTACAGATTCATCCTCAGTTGTCATGTATAAGTTTAATTAAGTTGTTTTCTCTAAGTATGATAGTATATATATTATATATTTACCTATGTTACTTTTTTTCAAAGAAAAGACTGAATTCCCTGCTTTTGATGGAGTTTGAAATACTAATCATGTGTTGCTAAATTTGTCTAGATTGTGGAGTTCTTATGTATGTTTAATATGTTTTCTTCTCACATTTTACTATGACTTGACCTTTTGGCTCCCTGGTCTGTTGTTTAATGCTCCCCTTAGCAACATTCCAGCTATGTGGCATCTGTCTGCAAATATGGAGGTGTCTGGTCAAATCCTGTGAGCAATAGCATGAGCACCATTCCATGCATTTTGGATACTATGAGACAACAGGTTCAAATGTAAGAAATAATTAGTGAAAAAAGCAGTGACTCCAATGTGGAAAAAGAGTACGAAAATAAGAAAGTATTGTGGAGTTTATTTGAAACATCTTTAAGTGCTCTCATTTACTTGGTCTCACCCAGGTACATTCGGTGTGATGCAATTACAAATTCAAATTTCTTTTCAACACTAACTGCATTTTGTAACCAATCCAGGTGTATCATATGTCCACTGTACTAGGGGTAGATATCTTTCTTCAACCATAAATGCTGTTTTCTGATTATCTTAGCCAATCAATTAATGTCCATAGCTTTCAAGCATGTAGCATTTTCTATATGTAACGGAAATGGAGAACGATGGGAATTCGCTAGATACTTTGTGTTAGTAGTTTATTGGCTGTTGACCTTATTTTGATCCATTACTCATGCTTCAAACAGTTTGAAATTAACATTTAGGGGCTCAGTAAATTAAGTAAGTTGCTCACTTGTCACAAAGGGAACATGGGTTGATGTACCCTCGATGTGTGTGTATGTTCCCCTCGCACTTGTGTCTCAAGGACCGTAAAGAAATATCGAGGGTACATCAACCCATTCCCAGATCGTGACCAGTGAACAACTTTGATTCCTTACCAGGATTCCTTACCAGCATCTAATCTTTATTTGGGATTTGAAGCAGACAGTCACCCTCTCGCATCAGTAACTTAACTCAGAATTAAGTCAAAGTACTCATGGGAAGAGAAATAAAATAGTTTGTTGTGTTTATCATGTGTTTTTTCTGTCTTCACTTGTTCAGAGTGTGCTACTGAGCAGTACTTTGGGACTGGAATTGGCGCTGTATATAAGAGTTTTCATGATGGTGATGTCTGTTGCTTCATTGAAATATGTTGTTTTAACTAATAATAAAATAACTATATTTTTTCCCAATTTTAGAGTTGGTCCTCTAATCATCATCCATTTAATGATAAAATAACGCTAACCTCAACCCTGACCTGAACCCTGACCCCTAACCCTTGAACCAGGTAGAAATAATGACATTTTGCATATTATCAACAAATTGAGAAGCATATGACAACATACATCACAATCAACAATGGGTGAAAACAACTGCTTGCAGCAATGTTTAGATGGGAAGATGCGTTTGCACAATGCATGTGCAATTGACAATAAAAGCTATGAATGAGCTTGTAGAAATAGTCAGTCTTAAGTAAACTTATCCTCAGTACTTTTCGTTACACTCCACCACTGAGTCTAACAAAACCTTACGAGAGGTCGCGTCAGGTAACCTTTGAGATTGACCAATCAGAGCACAGCTTACCAAATCGCGAAAGTGACCTATCAGAACACAGCTTACCAAATCGCGAAAGTGGACATTCGTACATCCCGAATGAACTTTTTATCTCGTAAAGGTTCGTACCCGAATGATTCCGAATGTTATTTAGCATACGATCGCTTCCGGGTGATGCACACGGCCATGTACTGCCATGACAACGGTGAGTAAACAGTCGCTGAAAATAGTGTTTTTGACAATATTCAAGGATGTTGTCTTGCGGAAATATTAGCTAATGGTAACCATGTCAACAGAAACCCCAAAGCGTATATACTGCAGCTCAAATAACTGTGTTATATGCTGATTTTTGTTTGTGGAGAGATCTGTGTCGGTGACCTGAATATTTTGAAAGTCCCTCCCATCCCTAAATAGTAGCCGTTGACTGATTGGTTATATCTATTTAACCGTCTCGCATTTGATTGGACTGTCATTGGTTGCTCAAAGGTTAACTGACGCGACCTTCTACTAGGTTTTGTTAGACTCAGTGGTGGAGTGTAACGAGTATGTGAGTGACTGAGTTTAGTTTTATGCTGCACTCAGCAGTATTCCAGCTATATGGCGGCGGTCTGTAAATAATCGAGTCTGGACCAGACAATCCAGTGATCAACAACATGAGCATCGATATGCGTATTTGGGAACCGATGACATATGTCAACCAAGTCAGCAAGTCTGACCCACCCGATCCCGTCAGTCACCTCTTACGACAAGCTTAGTCGCCTTTTATGGCAAGCATGGGCTGCTGAAGGCCTATTCTATCCCGTGACCTTCACGGGTCTGGAGTGTAACGAAATACACTGAGACGAAGTTTACTTAGACAGTAAAAATAGTAAACTTACAACAAAAACAAAAGTACAGTCATAGCCAATATACTGAGAAAATCCCCAAATCAATTAAGATCAATTCGTAAACTTAGTAAATATATCAAACATGATCCCTGATGTGCCATTTGGGGATTAGACCCAGATATGAATTGTACTTTTTGCGGTTTAAATGGAAACATGAATTAAGCTGTGGCCTTGAGGATGTTATCTTGTCTGGAGCAGATCTCCCAAAGCTTTTGCTTTATCAAACTTGGTACATATGTACACCATGTTCATCATGATCCCTTGATGTGCCTTTTGGGGGTTACAACAATGTGGGAAATTTATCTTTTGTGGTTTCAATGACAACAAGTTTGACTTTGAAATTGTTGGTTGTGCTCTTTTCCAGAGCAGAACTTTAAAACTTTTCGCTATTTCTTCATCAGACTTGGCATATAGATAGGTCAGGTGATACAGTGCTGCCTTTTGGTAGGTTTCAATTTCTGAATAAAATATTGTGTGTGTTACCATGACAACACTTTCGAACTCAACTGAATTTGGTGGTAGTGTTTCTTGCGGGAGCAGAACTGTAAAACCTTACAAAACTCTCCTTCCACTCTCCCATATAGACACCAAAACACTGACATATTGTAATCATAATTAGTGGACATATTCATGAAGAGTATTTTGCCATTGTGAGGGATAATTTTCTTGTTATTCTTGTTATTCTTACAACAGGATGGTAAGTTGTTATTAAATTGTCTTTCATTTATTCGCTATTTGATTTCGTAGAAACAGTGAAACTGTGTACAGTGTTGCCTATTTTGTTTTTTTTATTGGTTTGACTTTAACAAAATGCACCTGCAGGTTTCATTCAGTGCCTGTAGGTTTGAAAACCTGCAAGTAGTAGGAGGCCCTGATGGCCAACTAGCAAATTAAGGTATTGCAGACACTTGTCAGGATATATCCCGGATTACCCACTACCCAAAACAAATAACAATGCATTACTGTCTTTATTTTACAGTGTTCCAGACAGGCATGGTGGGTTACCCAGAATCCCTCACTGACCCATCCTACAGGAAGCAGATCCTGGTCTTGACGTACCCGCTGATAGGGAATTATGGAATCGCTGATGAAGAAACCGATGAGTTTGGCCTGAAGAAATGGTTTGAATCATCAGAGATCCATGTAGCAGCCTTGATAATAGGAGACTTGACTGAGAAGCGAAGTCATTGGGCTGCGGTGAAGTCGCTTGCAACGTGGCTTGAAGAACAACACATCCCAGCAATATGGGGTATGTTTGAAAATAGATTGGCAGTGGGGTAGCCAAGTGGTTAAAGCGGTTGCTGAACCATGCCACAGATCTAGGTTCGATTCCCCACATGGGTACAATGTGTGAATCCCATTTCTGGTTGCCTGCTATGATAGTGATGGAATATTTCTAAAAGGGGTATAAAACTCTCTTATAAGTAAGAAAATCAAGTCATAATACTTTAGTCCAGTGTGACTGCACCATTTTCGCTAGAACTTGAAACAATGATGTTTTGAAATTAAGTTTCACTGTATGAAAAATATTGCGGTTTGAGTGAACCTAGCGACATGGATTTCCAGTTCTGTGGTGTGAACCCAGATTCTTATGATTTCCATCGTCCAACATATTTCAGCTTATGGATTTTACTTCAGTGCTACATGGCCCATTCCTCAAAGTGATCATATCACTAAGGTGATCATAACTTGCGTACTTTAACATAGACTTACGACTGTCGTAATGACTACGATCATTTTATTATGTGAAACAGGTTAAAGGGCCTGAATCCATAAGGCATTCACAATACTACAGTTTTAGCATATCATACACTTCAACTAATGTAGTGCTACATATGAAATGTGGTTAACGCTCTAGGATGGATCTTTAAATTCTGCAGCTTAAAACTGAAACACACATAAGTGTTGTTGTTGCCTCGTTTGCCGCATGATGTCACGAGTCTGCGAATATTTGCCATTACCTTTTCCTGTAGTGAAATTGTTCCGTTGTAGTATTATCTCTTGGGGAATTATTTCCATGGAAAGATATTACAAGGTAATATTTCCTGTAGCCATTCTTTTTGTTTCCCCAGATTTCTGTGGGTATGTTATAAATTACCTAATGCTGACCCTGACCCAGATTAAAGCCCTAACCTTGACCCTCCCTTATGTAAAAATGCAAGCAAGCCGATTTCTACATTTTCTAAATTTTCTTTGGCCTTCTTGAGCTTGATTTTGCTTGGCAAGCTGTATTTACACATGAATTAATTCCGTGTTAGATTGATCATTGTTAACATGTTTACAGTTTTCCCCCTTCTGTTGGTATGAATACAAATGATGAATATTAATGAATATGCAACAAATTTCTGTTTTCCTGAAGGTGCTTTTTAAAATTCTTTGACACCTGAAGTTCATAATATTTATAAATGTGGTCATGTAATTCCAATACTGTGTTGATTACCTGAACTGAGGTGCTGTACATCGCGTCATGTGACTAGGTGCTCCAGTAGCTGAAAATGATGCAGTTCATCTTTCAGAGTTGCCTCCCTTGCGATACTGGGTTGCAGGTTCAAATCCCTTGTGTTTGGGGTATTTTACCAAATATGGTAGTCACCCTGCACCACTTCCTATCTGGGGCTGTAATGATTCAGTTTGATTCATCAAAAATTGTATCTGACACCTTAGTTTCGATTTTAGATAACTCTTATCGCTATTTAAATGGATATTTCCAAATCATTTCTATGCAGCGTGAATGTAATTTGACTCCAACTTCAGCAGTTTCTATTGCTGAAATAAGGAAAAGTGAAATTGTTGACGCTGAGATAATTATCCAATAAGAAATGTTGTAAGTAGACATGGATTTCATGAAGAAAAACCAACTCTGAGTGTTATATGAAATATGAAATATTTTACTTTAATATAGAATCAAATCAAAAATCATCATGTGAAAACCAATATTGAAAACTGAATCAACTCAAGGTCTGCGTGAATCATTTCAGCCCTATTCCTGTCGTCCTGCCACATAAAGCTGTTTATGGTGTTATCTGTGACGGTCCCGGGGTAGAATAGGCCTTCAGCAACCCATGCTTGCCATAAAAGGCGACTGTGCTTGCCATAAGAGGTGACTAATGGGATTGGGTGGTCAGGCTTGCTGACTTGGTTGACACATGTCATCGGTTCCCTGTTTTGCAGATCGATGCTCATATTGTTGATCACTGGATTGTCTGGTCCAGACTATCCAGATTATTTACAGACCGCCACCATATAGCTGGAATATTGCTGAGAGCGGCGTAAAACTAAACTCACTCACTTACTGCTTATGGTGATCCACTCACTCACTCACTCTACTATTTTAAGCCCACTGTCTCCAATAAAGCTTCCACATAGGTTCATTTAGTGAAACTAATTTCTGGTGTGCGTCCGCCATGATATGCCAGGAATATTGCTATAAATGGTGTTAATCTAAACCTCTCACTCACTCCAGTAAAACAGTAGATGTGATTTGGTTCTCACCTTCATACTGAGGAAGCTGACATGTTATATTAGGGCAGTGGGATTAAAGTATTCGCTCATCCCACTGAAGACCCATGTGCAATTCCCCACATGGGTAAATGTGTGAAGCCCATTTCTGGTCTCCCCTACCATGATATTGCTAGACTATTGCCAAACTGGCTTAAAACCAAACTCACTCACTCACTCACTCACTCACTTACGTTATGTTAACCGAATTATTGAATACAGCTGAACAGAAGAAGCTGATTTTTTTATTGATAATGTTTCTTTTATCCAGGAATTGATACTAGAGATCTCACAAAAAAGATCCGAGAGAAAGGGACCATGCTTGGGAAGGTATGATTGTCTTGATTGTCGTTACCATGGTTATCAGGTGTGATGTATCATGTGACTTATCCCCACCATGAAGTTGGGGGGGGATATTGGTTTGAGCTCTGTTCATCCTAAATGATGGGGATAGATTTTCTCGAAAACCATTATTGATAGGGAAACCAAATTTGATATGTGTTTTCAGGACATGAATAGCTTCATAGAGTTCAAAAACTTATTTTACAATCTGTTACCGAGTTATGGCCCATGTCATGCATTACTTGACTTAGTGTATGGTATCACCAATGGGGACAGAATAACTCAGTAAGCGTTAAAGATAAAGAGACCAAATGTATGTGTGTTCAGGACCTACTTGTCGAGGTGGAGTTACTAAGCACATGAACCAAATGTATGTGTGTTCAGGACATAATTGTCGAGGTGGAGTTACTAAGCACATGAACCAAATGTATGTGTGTTCAGGACCTACTTGTCGAGGTGGAGTTACTAAGCACATGAACCAAATGTATGTGTGTTCAGGACCTACTTGTCGAGGTGGAGTTACTAAGCACATGAACCAAATGTATGTGTGTTCAGGACCTACTTGTCGAGGTGGAGTTACTAAGCACATGAACCAAATGTATGTGTGTTCAGGACATAATTGTCGAGGTGGAGTTACTAAGCACATGAACCAAATGTATGTGTGTTCAGGACCTACTTGTCGAGGTGGAGTTACTAAGCACATGAACCAAATGTATGTGTGTTCAGGACCTACTTGTCGAGGTGGAGTTACTAAGCACATGAACCAAATGTATGTGTGTTCAGGACCTACTTGTCGAGGTGGAGTTACTAAGCACATGAACCAAATGTATGTGTGTTCAGGACATAATTGTCGAGGTGGAGTTACTAAGCACATGAACCAAACACAGTGGTGGGAGAAGTGATGACCATGTCTTCTTGTTTCAGTTAGTTGTAATAAATTCCAATATTTTTAATGCATCTACTCACCTATTTATTATGGTACAAAATATTATTCTTTAACAACAATACAGCATTCATGTAATCTCTTGAAGTAAATTTATGTTGTCTTCAAAATGTAGGAGATATCTTTGAGACAAACTCATTGATATGCTGTAAAAAGTTCTTATTTTTGGGGGGTTTTTTTCACTTTTTTTTTCAGTTTTTGACTTAATTTTTGTTAACATTTGGGGAAAAAAAAATCAATAATCTGTCATCAAATGTAAAATATAATTGTAAGAGCTGCTATCTTGATTTTGATGAAGTTTGAGTATGTATTTGTTTTCCTGTTTCTACTCGAAGGTTGTAGTGGATGGTGAGGATTCAGAATCTGTCTCCCTGCTGGACCCAAACATCACCAACCTTGTCAAGGAGGTGTCCATCCAGGTGAGAATGTCCTCCCAGTATGTACCTACCTCACCTTGTCTCACTGACACCTGTCTCCCAGATACCTTTCTCATTGATACCTGTGTCCCTGACACCTGTTTCCTTGATACCTGTCTCCCTGACACCTGTCTGCCAGATACCTGTCTCCCCAACACCTGTCTCCTTGACACCTGTCTCCATGACACCCGCCTTTCAGATACCTCTCCCCCTGTTTCGCTAAAATCCTTTTTCACTGACACCTGTCTCCATGATACCTGTCTCACTGACACCTTTCTCCCTGATGCCTGTCTCACTGAAACCAGTCTCTGTCTCACTGATACCTGTCTTCCTGATACATGTATCTAATAGATCGTTGTGACCCGTGAAGGTCCAGGGTAGTATAGGTCATCAGCAACCTAATACTTGCCACAATATGCAACTAACGGGATCGGGTGGTCAGGCTTGCTGACTTGGTGGACACATGCCATTGGTTCCCAATTGCACAGACCAATACTCACACTGTTGATCACAGGATTGTCTGGTCCTTACATGATCATAGAACAGAGATATAGCTAGAATATTGTTGAGTGCGGTGTAAAACTAAACTCACTCACTAATAGATCAATGTATTATCACTTTGCAGAAGCCTGTTGTGTATAATGAATCAGGAGATTTGAAGATCATGGCGGTGGATTGTGGCATCAAGTACAACCAGATCCGATGTCTCTGTCAGCGTGGGGCTCAGGTTACCATGGTGCCGTGGGACCACCCCATCAACAGCGCAGGTGAGCAACATCAACAACATTTAAAATTAACAGGGCAGTAATTGATAAATTGCAATTGTTGAGTCTCCGATAGCAATTAATTGATGGTAGAAACGGAAAACTATTGATGCATCGATAGTGCATGTGACTATCGATACATGAATGTCATTGATAAATGCATGGTGCAGAATACAAGATGTTGGCTTGCAGATTTTCAGTTCCATTGAGTTTGTTTTATCTGTTTACTTGATCTGGGTTTCAAGTTTCTTGTCAGTGAGTGAGTGAGTGAGTTTAGTTTTACGCCGCACTCAGCAATATTACAGCTATATGGCGGCGGTCTGTAAATAATCGAGTCTGGACCAGACAATCCAGTGATCAACAACATGAGCATCGATCTGCGCAATTGGGAACCGATGACATGCGTCAACCAAGTCAGCAAGCCTGAGCACCCGATCCCGTTAGTCGCCTCTTACGACAAGCTGAGTCGCCTTTTATGGCAAGCATGGGTTGCTGAAGGCCTATTCTACCCCGGGACCTTCACGGGTCTCTTGTCAGTTATGAAAAGAGACTGAAAGTACTTCAACTTGGTTTTGTTTCATATGAACTATACCTTCATTTGAGAAATGACTTAAGTGAGACAATTCAAAAAAGAAAAAGGCTGGTCGCAATAGAGTACCACTTTCACAATAGTTGTTTCGCCCTTAATAGTCACTGGTAGCTGTCCTCAAAATGGGAGTCAACTCTTGTAGACTTAAGAATGAACCTTACTACGTTAAGAGTTCTCTCCCCTGGTGATAACATGTCAAAATTGGCAGCAGAGGAGAAAAGAACTGGTTCTAGATGATTTTGAAAGAAATGTTGCAAATTGGCTGGTATTAATGACATTCCTCTGGTTATAATATACAGAACTTTGAAGAATGTTCCCCCTCAGTAATCATCCTTAATGATCATACCTCATGATAGTCACTGGCTGATGGGTATTGTGATCTGAGTCAAAATGTGCACTGAATAAAAATGTGACCAGTGTCTCAAAAGTATCATCGAATACATTTTGACCTCTAACAAATTTTCTGGTATGAGGTGTCAGGAAGCATGTTTATGGGTGTATTTTTAACACACTTACAGGTATAAGACTGAAATTATGTTTGTCATTATTCTTGACCATAGCTTGAATGACATGTTTTGAGAAACTGAAAAACATTGTTCATGGAACAGATGGGTAGCCATGTTGCTGGATGCTTTATGGATCTGCTGAGGCAAACATCCAACTATGGAGAAAAACACATCAAAGTTGATTGCCTTGCCAAAGAGAATGAAAGCGATAGGGGACTGGGTCTAACAAAACCTAGTAAGAGGTCACGTCAGGTAACCTTTGAGGACCTATGACCGACTGTCCAATCAAATTTGTGACAGCTAAATGGATTTAACCAATCAGATAATGTCTACTGTTTAGGGTTTGGTGGGACTTACAAACTACATCGGTCACTGACAGTGATTTCTCAACAAACAGAAATCCGCATATAACACTGATATTTGACCTGCAGTATATACGCTTTTGGGTTTCTGTTGACATGGTTACCATTAGCTAATATTGCCGCAAGCCAACATCCTTGAATACTTGCTCAAAAGGCAATTTTCAGCAATTGTTTTTTCACTGTTGTGGCGTGCTCCATGTGCATCACCTTGTAGGGAAAATGACATTCGGAATCGTTTGAGAACAAACGTTTGCATGGGTTAAAGTTCAGAAGGTATCTGTGAATGTCCACTTTTGGGATTTGGTAAGCTGTGCTCTGATTGGTCTGTCTCAAAGGTTACCTGACGCAACCTCCAAGTAGGTTTTGTTAGACCCAGTGTAGGAGTGTAACACGGGCTAAGTTTACTTAGCCTGTTGACACTGGTATCATCTGTTTGGGTTCAAATGAGAACAAATGAGTAAATATCTCAAAATTGGGATAATTGTACAAAACATAAATAAGTCACATGGTCCTGAAACCTCGGGACCCAACAGGATCTGAAATCTGAAGCTTTATGATCAAGTGCTTAAAAAGTGGTTTACGAAACTATCATGTAGCATTGTGCTGTGTTCGTGCTTCATACTGGAGGATAACAAATAGCTGATCAGACAGCACCTGACTAGCAGGGCCAATTTACCTGGCTGTGCTAGAATGCACCTGACTAGCAGGGCCAATTTACCTGGCTGTGCTAGAATGCACCTGACTAGCAGGGCCAATTTACCTGGCTGTGCTAGAATGCACCTGACTAGCAGGGCCAATTTACCTGGCTGTGCTAGAATGCACCTGACTAGCAGGGCCAATTTACCTGGCTGTGCTAGAATGCACCTGACTAGCAGGGCCAATTTACCTGGCTGTGCTAGACAGCACCTGACTAGCAGGGCCAATTTACCTGGCTGTGCTAGAATGCACCTGACTAGCAGGGCCAATTTACCTGGCTGTGCTAGAATGCACCTGACTAGCAGGGCCAATTTACCTGGCTGTGCTAGAATGCACCTGACTAGCAGGGCCAATTTACCTGGCTGTGCTAGAATGCACCTGACTAGCAGGGCCAATTTACCTGGCTGTGCTAGAATGCACCTGACTAGCAGGGCCAATGTACCTGGCTGTGCTAGAATGCACCTGACTAGCAGGGCCAATGTACCTGGCTGTGCTAGAATGCACCTGACTAGCAGGGCCAATTTACTTGGCTGTGCTAAAATGCACCTGAATGTATGCTAGTGCTGTTCCACCAGCTGTTTCAACCCAAACAGACTATAATTTTTCCAAAGGAGTCAAGGTACATGAGTATGAAAAGGGATAGAGTGTTAGAGATACGACTGAAGACTGGATGAAAACAATGTTGGACTGGACCCCTAGTGTGTGCGGAAAGAGAAATGTTCGCTTGTGTTGAATGCCATGCGATGTCTTCGTCTACAATCAGTGAAAAGACAAATGAAAGCAATGGAGAGAGATCTGGTTATCATCCCTAGGGACTTTTTTGATTTTATTGCTTCAAAAGCTGTTCCAGTCTCTTCTACAATCAAAATGGGAATAATGGATTGCCAACCGACAGATCACAACATCCACTGGTAGCAATTGCTGCTTGTTACACATGCAAATCAAAATGATGTCTTTTCTGTTTAGGAACACTTTCCACTATGTCAGTAGGAATTCTTCAATGCAAGATACTCCATCATCTTTTATTTTTTATGTCAGCAACCCATGCTTGCCACAAAAGGCAACTATGCTTGTTGTAAGTAGTTGACTAACTTGGTTGACACATTTCATCAGTTCCCAGTCGCGCAGATTGATGGTCATGCTGTTGATCACTGGATTGATTGGTCCAGACTCAATTATTTACAGACACCTGGCATATAGATGGAATATTGCTGTGTGCGATGTAAAACTAAACTCACTCACTCACTGAATTGTGGGGACCTCAATGGGAATTATATTGTAAGTATAGTCATGCTTATATTTATTCAGACAGGCCTTATTTCTGACTCTTAAGGGAAAATAAGTTCTTTTTCTTTCAGATTATGATGGGTTGTTCCTTAGTAATGGACCAGGTGACCCAACGATGTGTGATGCAACCATCTCCAATGTTAGTCGTGTTCTCAAAGAAACCAACTTCAAGCCAGTGTTTGGCATCTGCCTAGGCCACCAGCTCCTTTCACTTGCCATTGGCGCCAAGACGTTCAAGATGAAGTAAGTAGGGTAACTTGGAAATATGTATATATCCTTAGCCATCGGCGCCAAGACGTTCAAGATGAAGTAAGTAGGGTAACTTGGAAATATGTATATATCCTTAGCCATCGGCGCCAAGACGTTCAAGATGAAGTAAGTAGGGTAACTTGGAAATATGTATATATCCTTAGCCATCGGAAATGTGTATATATCCTTAGCCATCAGAAATGTGTATATATCCTTAGCCATCGGAAATGTGTATATATACTTCGCCATCGGAAATGTGTATATATCCCTATCCTGGCACCTGACATGCATGATTTTGTAAGTACTTGGAAATGTGTAATATATACAAAAAAAACAATCAGTAGCTCTCAGATTATTTGTCCTTTCAAACATGTCGGGGCCGGGGGGATATGTCATCTTCTGATGACTCTTGTTCACATTCATCTGTCCTTAGATACGGTAACCGAGGTCACAATCAGCCCTGCAAGTACGAGGATTCTATCCGCTGCTACATCACCACACAGAACCATGGATTTGCTGTCGATCCTGACTCGCTCCCATCAGACTGGGCACCACTGTTTACCAATGCTAACGACAAGACTAATGAAGGAGTCATCCACACCAACAAGCCATTCTTCAGGTGCGTATATACCGTCACCACGATGTAGTGGATAGACTGTTGCCGTTATATAGTAGAAAGAACATCACCATGATGTAGTAGACGGACGGTCACCATGATGTAGTGAACAGATGGTCACCATGATGTAGTAGACAGATGGTCACCATGATGTAGTAGACATACCGTCACCACGATAGAGACAGACCTGTGGCCATGTACAGATTGTCATCATGATGTAGTGGACAGACGGTCACCATGGTGTAGTAGACAGAGTCACCATGATGTAGTAGACAGACGGTCACCATGGTGTAGTAGACGGACGGTCACCATGATGAAGTAGACAGACTGTCTCCATGATGTAGTGGACAGACGGTCACCATGATGAAGTAGACAGACGGTCACCATGATGTAGTGGACAGACTGTCACCATGATGAAGTAGACAGACGGTCACCATGATGTAGTGGACAGACGGTCACCATAATGAAGTAGACAGACTGTCACCATGATGAAGTAGACAGATGGTCACCATGATGTAGTGGACAGATGGTCACCATGATGTAGTGGACAGACGGTCACCATAATGAAGTAGACAGACTGTCACCATGATGAAGTAGACAGACGGTCACCATGATGTAGTGGACAGACAGTCACCATGATGTAGTAGACTGACGGTCACCATGATGTAGTAGACAGATGGTCACCATGATGAAGTAGACGGACAGTCACCATGATGTAGTAGACAGACCGTCACCATGATGTGGTAGACAGACTCACCATGATGTAGTAGACAGACAGTCACCATGATGTAGTGGACAGACAGTCACCATGATGTAGTGGACAGACAGTCACCATGATGTAGTGGACAGACATTCACCATGATGTAGTAGACAGACGGTCACCATGATGTAGTAGACGGACAGTCACCATGATGTAGTAGACAGACTGTCACCATGATGTAGTAGACAGACAGTCACCATGATGTAGTAGACAGACTGTCACCATGATGTAGTGGACAGACAGTCACCATGATGTAGTGGACAGACATTCACCATGATGTAGTAGACAGACGGTCACCATGATGTAGTAGACGGACAGTCACCATGATGTAGTAGACAGACTGTCACCATGATGTAGTAGACAGACAGTCACCATGATGTAGTAGACAGACTCACCATGATGTAGTAGACGGACGGTCACCATGATGTAGTAGACAGACTGTCACCATAATGTAGTAGACAGACTGTCACCATGATGTAGTAGACGGACGGTCACCATGATGTAGTTGACAGATGGTCACCATGATGAAGTAGACGGACGGTCACCATGATGTAGTAGACAGATGGTCACCATGATGTAGTGGTCAGACGGTCACCATGATGTAGTAGACGGACGGTCACCATGATGTAGTAGACAGTCACCATGATGTAGTGGACAGATGGTCACCATGATGTAGTAGACAGACTGTCACCATGATGTAGTGAACAGATGGTCACCATGATGTAGTAGACAGATGGTCACCATGATGTAGTAGACATACCGTCACCACGATAGAGACAGACCTGTGGCCATGTACAGATTGTCATCATGATGTAGTGGACAGACGGTCACCATGGTGTAGTAGACAGAGTCACCATGATGTAGTAGACAGACGGTCACCATGGTGTAGTAGACGGACGGTCACCATGATGAAGTAGACAGACTGTCTCCATGATGTAGTGGACAGACGGTCACCATGATGAAGTAGACAGACGGTCACCATGATGTAGTGGACAGACTGTCACCATGATGAAGTAGACAGACGGTCACCATGATGTAGTGGACAGACGGTCACCATAATGAAGTAGACAGACTGTCACCATGATGAAGTAGACAGATGGTCACCATGATGTAGTGGACAGATGGTCACCATGATGTAGTGGACAGACGGTCACCATAATGAAGTAGACAGACTGTCACCATGATGAAGTAGACAGACGGTCACCATGATGTAGTGGACAGACAGTCACCATGATGTAGTAGACTGACGGTCACCATGATGTAGTAGACAGATGGTCACCATGATGAAGTAGACGGACAGTCACCATGATGTAGTAGACAGACCGTCACCATGATGTGGTAGACAGATGGTAACCATGATGTAGTGGACAGACTCACCATGATGTAGTAGACAGACAGTCACCATGATGTAGTGGACAGACAGTCACCATGATGTAGTGGACAGATGGTCACCATGATGTAGTAGACAGATTGTCACCATGATGTAGTGGACAGACTCACCATAATGTAGTAGAAGACGGACGGTCACCATGATTTAGTAGACGGACGGTCACCATGATTCAGTAGACAGATGGTCACCATGATGTAGTAGACAGACTCACCATGATGTAGTAGACGGACGGTCACCATCATGTAGTAGACAGACTGTCACCATGATGTAGTAGACGGACAGTCACCATGATGTAGTGGACAGATGGTCACCATGATGAAGTAGACGGACGGTCACCATGATGTAGTAGACAGATGGTCACCATGATGTAGTAGTCAGACGGTCACCATGATGTAGTAGACGGACGGTCACCATGATGTAGTGGACAGACGGTCACCATGATGTAGTGGACAGATGGTCACCATGATGTAGTAGATGGACGGTCACCATGATGAAGTAGACAGACAGTCACCACGATGTAGTGAACAGATGGTCACCACGATGTAGTAGACAGACTGTCACCATGATGTAGTGGACAGATGGTCACCATGATGTAGTGGACAGATGGTCACCATGATGTAGTAGACGGACAGTCACCATGATGTAGTGGACAGACTTTCACCATGATGTAGTGGACAGACTGTCACCATGATGTAGTGGACAGATGGTCACCATGATGTAGTAGACGGACAGTCACCATGATGTAGTGGACAGACTGTCACCATGATGTAGTAGACAGACTGTCACCATGATGTAGTGGACAGACTGTCACCATGATGTAGTGGACAGACGGTCACTATGATGTAGTAGACGGACGGTCACCATGATGTAGTGGACAGACTGTCACCATGATGTAGTAGACGGACAGTCACCATGATGAAGTTGATGGACGGTCACCATGATGTAGTAGACGGACCATCGCCATGATGTAGTAGACATACCGTCACCCTTATGTAGTTGACACTGTCACCAAGAGGAAGTTGACAGATATTCACCACTATAGAGACTGACCCATGGCTATGTACACACCGTCACCATGATGTAGTAGACACCGTTGACGGTGTAGTAGAAGGTCATCATGATGTAATAGACTCTCGCCATGATGTAGTTGACAGATTGTAGCCATGATGTTGTAGACAGACCATTTGCCTCTGAAAGGACTTACTTTCTAATACCGTATTCACATGACATATACCTGTCATGCTTTATAGTGCAGCATGATATGTCCCCACAAGTACATGTTAAGCACTATTGATGGAGCTGACGTTTCAGCAACAAGTGTTCCTAGGGCAACTGGTAGCCTACAGTGAGTAACTGACCAAAACAACATGTTGAACAGTTATCTCGTGATGGAGAAAGTTTGTTAGGGTATTTTGGGGCCATAATATTGCCTCCTTTTACTGTGTATTGATCATCTTTATTTCTATTTTGTCTTTAGATGTTTTGTTATTGTCTCATATCCATGGGATGTCCTCGGGACAACGTGGTTCTGTCTTGTTAGAGTGGCATTTTAGAGATTGCGACATATAACAGTTTTGTGGATAACAGCATCTTTATTTTGTGAGTGCTGTGTTTCAGTCTCAGTACAGACTCTGGTACTGTCATCACTCATGCTTGACAACAATACAAGAAACTGTATTGAAACATCGCTCTCACTAATTAAAGAAGTTTTTATCCATAACATTTGTTCTAGGTTAAACATGGTTCCAGTTGAACTATGCTTATAAGTTTTGTTTTATGTCTGACTATTATCAGAGCATTGACATTTGATTGAGCAATCAACTTTTTAAACAAAGAAAAAGTCTTGGAATGTGCTTTATTGAAAAATATAGGTAATCAGTGTACTGTCCCAAAGTGTCTTTAATGGTCCTAGCTCTAACCATGGTTGATGGACTGGACATGTTTGTTACAGCGTACAGTTCCACCCTGAACACATGGCGGGCCCACAGGACCTGGAACTGTTGTTTGATGTGTTCCTGGAACAAGTCAAGGCCCACAGGCAGGGCGAGATCAGGTCAGTATATGAGGTCAAGGTAAAAGACAAGGTGAGGTCAGAATATGGAGGTCAAGGCCACAGGTAGATGAGATCAGGCATATGGATGTCAAGGTCACAGAGATTTAACATAAGCTTTGTGTGGTGTTAATGCTTATTGTGCTAATGATTTTGAATCAGAATTCATTGAAATTTTGCAGTTGCCACTTTTTAAAATCTTGATATATTTTGACTCCTTACAGAAATATCTTATGTTAAATAGTCTATTCAGTAAACGAAGCTGGGTTTTCAACTGACGGGTCATGTGACAAGATCATTCCCTTATTTCACTGGATGTTTTTTCTGTGGCTGCAGCCCAACAGTGAGAGAGAGGTTGTCAATGAAGCTGAGGAGCCCAGGAATCACACTGAATGTCCAGCAGGCACCTCCAAGGCCCAAGAAAGTGCTGATCCTCGGGTCTGGGGGACTGTCCATCGGCCAGGCAGGAGAGTTCGACTACTCTGGGTCTCAGGTGGGGATAATGAAGGCTGGTTCAGGTACTGATCCCCAGGGTGTGGAGAGATTGAATACCCTGGATCTCCGGTGGGGTTAATAAAGGGAGGTTTAGGAGGTGCACATCCTCAGGGTGTGGAGATTTCAAATACGCTGGGTCTCCAGTGGGGATAATGAGGTGTGGTTTAGGAGGTGCTCATCCTCAGGGTGTGGAGAGATTGAATACTGTGTGTCTCCGGTGGGGATAATGAGGTGTGGTTTAGGAGGTGCTCATCCTCAGGGTGTGGAGGGATTTGACCTGTGGTAGGATGGATTGGTAGGATGGATGGGTGGGGAGGTTGAGGAGACCGCAACTGACACAGGTGGAGGGGTATGTGACCACTGCCAATCACTGTGATCAAAGCTGTTGTTGGGGGATTTACTATGTCTGAAAAACATCCCTAATTAGTCCTTCTGGGGATAGCAGCATAGGAAGGTATCCCACAGTCACAGGAGATGTGCAATTTGTGAGTTTAAGATGTGTGTGTGAATGAGCTGTCTCATCTGTGCAGGCCATCAAAGCCCTAAAGGAGGAAGGCATCCATACAGTCCTCGTCAATCCCAACATCGCTACTGTCCAGACGTCTAAGGGCCTGGCTGACAAAGTGTACTTCCTGCCTATAACCCCAGACTATGTAACTCAGGTGAGGGAAGTTCTGATACATCAATATGCCATACATGGACCACGAACAGGATAGATTGGTTTTTTTATGTTCTGTATTGCCACATTCAGCAATATTCTCACCCTATGGTGTTCCTTGTTGTGAGGCAGATCTAAGTCCTAAAAACTCCTGTGAGTCAAGCTGCCAAACACAGCCGCCCATCCAAGGACTCTATAACTTCAACTGATTTGTGACCTGAACTGTGTACAGAACCATACACCATTACTTAACACAATGTATGAACCTATATGGACCTTATGTGAACACTGCACAGACCCTGAACAGATAATGGCTGACTCATGTTTGGGACTTGCATTGGGCGTGCAAGGACCTTAGACAGAACTGTATTGTACAATTGACTCTATGTGGTGCTTGCCTGGTGTGGCAGTCTGTTGGTTACTGAACAGAGATTCATACTGTATGTCTGAAGTCAGTCCTGTCTGCAGTTGATACATTGTTTTGGAAATGTTAGAAGTGAGTACGTTTATTTTTATGCCGCACTCATCAATATTCCAGCTATATGGCAGCGGTCTGTAAATAATCAAGTCTAGACCAGATAATCCAGTGATCAACAGCATGAACAGTTGCCTTTAATGGCAAGCATGGGTTGCTGAAGACCTGTTCAAATGTTAAAATGTTGAATGATGCCACAAAATTCTATAAAGATGGAATTATCAGTGAAAAAATAGCATCTTTGCTGCAGTGTATTTTCATTTTGTGTATTGCAATGAGCTTGCACATAGTTTCTTGAGTTTGTGGTGCATAACAAATCTATTGTATTATATTTCCACCAAACCCACAGCAGTAGGAAGTGCTGCCACCTACAACTGAAATACAATGCTATGACAACATAATATTAGTGTATAAACCATGTACAAGTACGCTTTGCCGTTATATGATTTTGTGATTTTTTTAAATGAAATCAAAACCAAAGTGTTTCATCGTTCTGTTTAAACTTCTGTCATGTTTATTTGCAGGTTATAAGGAGTGAAAGGCCTGATGGGATTTTGCTGACATTTGGCGGGCAGACAGCGCTGAATTGCGGGATACAACTAACCGATCGGGGTGTACTAGAGAAGTACAGTGTCAGAGTTTTAGGGACACAGGTGGCATCTATCGAGTGGACAGAGGACAGAAAGATATTTGCAGAGAAAATGGCGGAGATTAAAGAACATGTGGCCCCCAGTGAGGCAGCCTACACTGTCGATCAGGTGAGGACATTGTCCCGTGTGAAGCGGACTCCTTTGGATGGTCTTTGTGTGACATGGATCTGTCTTGTAGAGTCACATGTTAAACACATGTGCTCTTAACAAGGAAATGTTACATCCGTTAGGTCAGTTTATTTGAGGGTACTAAAAGAAGACAATTAATGTCAGTTAATCTGAAATATGACCAGACGAGAGGGCTTTACCTCTTGTAGTAGGGATGCTTTTGGTGAATTAGTCATGAGTGGTGGGAGCACCTTCAAGCAAAGCTTTTGTCAAACATTTCATGTATTTTACAAATATTTTGTTGAGTTCCCAGACATGTCCTGAAACTCAGTTCTACTTCTACACTTATGGCAACAGAAATCAGATTAAGCGAGGCAAGAAATGGTAGAGCACAACAATCAATCAAAACTTTCGATTTTTGTCTCATTGTCATCATTCTTGCTCAGTCATGTAAATATTTACTGAAATTTTTTTCTTTTTCTTTTCAAAGGTGATTTGTTCATTATTGCTTTCCAATTATGTCTGTACCTAATCCTGGTGATGTACCACACATTTGGAAGATTTATAGAGGATGAATAATAATCAGTTGACTAACTGAATAAGTATGAAAAGTATAGACATTCATTATCAAAATGATCAATGAAATTTGCTTCTCTTTTGAATAATGGTTGGAGATTTCTAAGGACCAGTCATTCCTTACAGGTTGTGCAAGCGGCAGAGACCTTGGGTTACCCTGTTCTGATCCGAGCAGCATTTGCCCTCGGTGGACTGGGATCGGGGTTTGCTGCCAACAAGGAAGAGCTGCTAGTACTGGCAAATGCCATCTTTGCTCACACCAGCCAGGTGTTGATAGACAAGTCCCTCAAGGGCTGGAAAGAGGTGGAATACGAGGTTGTCAGGGATGCCTACGACAACTGCATCACAGTGAGTGGAGGTCATCAATCATATAGGGGCTTCGCCATCAAAATGGATTGTTTTTCTGTTTATCTGTGATTAAACCTTGGGTTGATGTTCAGTCACATCACCATGTACTCAGTACTTGTGTTACCTGTCAGGTAGAAAATAAGGTTGGATCAGTGCTCTTGGTCATTTCTGTGGTGAATACTCCGTGTCACTTTTAAGTTGGGTCAGTGTTTCTGGGTCAGCACCATAAACCCTGGGCTGACTCATCTAACATCATTGCACTGTGGTAGGGTGATTTAAGACAGTAACTATTTCTGAATGTCTCAAGGTGTTGGTTGCCAAGTGATGGAAGCTTCCACAAGTCTGAGGTCCATGTTCATGTCCCAACAATCTGTGCAATGATTAAACTTATTTTGCAATAATTTGGCTCAATATGTAGCCATTCTCACTGATTCATTCACTCCAATGTTACAAATCAGGCTGATTTTGGGGTTCGGTGGTGAAGGGGTGGAAGGTTGTATATTGATGATAACATAAACTGCAAGTGTCATTGTTTGACCAATTTGGACATGTACTTCAATGATTTCTTTATAGTTACACATGACAGTGGCTGTTTGTTTAATGATGTTTCTGTATCTGGCCAGCCTTTACTCACCTATCTGTGTGCTGCAGGTGTGTAACATGGAGAATGTGGACCCACTGGGCATCCATACTGGAGAGTCCATTGTTGTCGCTCCAAGTCAGACCCTCACCAACGCAGAGTACAACATGCTCAGAACTACAGCCATCAAGGTTATCCGCCATCTCCGTGTGGTTGGAGAATGCAATATCCAGTATGCTCTCAACCCACATTCACAGCAGGTAGGTCAAAGTCACTCAACAAGTAGGTCAAGGTTGCTCAAAAGTTCAACAGGTATGTCAAGGTCACTCAGCTGTGAGGTCAAGGTCTCAGCACAAGGGCTATATCAAGATTCAGTTATTTCAAGCTTTCTCACTTTCTCTGCAATAGATTTAGAACTTGTAATCATATCTAATGTGAATATGCATCATGTGTGATGACCAGTCAGTGAATTCAGGATGTAAATTGCCAGAGGTTAACAGGACGGTTTCGATTAAGACATACAATGTCCCTACAATGATCAGACATTATACCTGCTACACAACTGGCGGACAGGTTATGAATGTTAGTTCTAGAAGTCAATATATACATCAGGACAGATCTTGTCATGTACAGCTGGTCAGTTCTGGGAATCTGTAGTCACATATCCTAATCCTGTTACAAATCAGCACCTAAAGTATAAATTAATCATATTTCAGTATTACATCATTGAGGTGAATGCCCGACTGTCTCGAAGCTCAGCTCTCGCCAGCAAGGCTACTGGGTACCCACTCGCTTACATCGCTGCCAAGCTGTCTCTAGGAATCCCTCTCCCTGAGCTGAAGAACTCTGTCACCAACTCCACCACTGCCTGCTTCGAGCCCAGTCTCGACTACTGCGTCGTCAAGATTCCTCGCTGGGATCTGCGGAAGTTTTCCAGAGTCTCAACAAAGGTGCGAACAAAAATTATTGAATTATAGTAAGATTATGGCAGTATGTTGTGACTGTGGTTTAACATGCAATGGAAACAATGGGAAGGTTACACAGATCATAGATACTACAGAGAAGAATAAGACGACAACGAAGAAGAAATGCTTGATTGAGGTGTCACATACATACTTGCATGTAACAGCAACAGAGGACAGCACTGTTAAAAACTACACTATCAATTAGGACTGCTGAGAACAGTAGTAAGAAAGGGCAAAGATCATTTCACTGCTTCAGTGTAGCAGACGTAATAGATTTTGTCACCCTTAACATAAACATGAACATTTGCTGTGAGTCTTAAAGAGTTCCATGTGCCCTGTTGTATTTGATTGTCACCATGATGGGGAAGAAAAGGGGTATATTCCCCCGCATGATGATTGACTAAATCTGAGATAACAGAACTGACTTAGATAATGCCAATACTCTATTAATGTGGGATGTGTAAAGCTGATGTGTTTTGATTGTTCCCTTTTCTGCTTGTAGATTGGCAGCTCCATGAAGAGTGTTGGAGAGGTGATGGCCATCGGACGCAAGTTTGAGGAAGCAGTACAGAAAGCCCTCAGAATGATGGATGGGAGTGTGCTTGGCTTTGATCCATACCTCAAAACTGTCTGCGAAACTGTAAGTCATTCCCTTAACTCACAAGAGAGGAAACTCGGTGAATACTAAAATACACATTACCAGACTGTTTGATGTAATGTATTTGGAAGTCAGTCTTTGCGATTTCTGGGTATTATCTCAAAATACTCTAATCACATGGATCACTACTCATAGTATCATTTGCATGTTAAATGACGGACAGCATAATGCATGAATGTACTCCAGCATAGTTCCAGTGAAAGCAAACACATAGATGAACCACCAGCTAATGTCAGTGTCCCTCTAGTCAAGGACAAATCCCAGGAGGGAAGATCTGTTCGATCCCATGTTTGTGTAATACCAAAATGATTTACGGAAGTTTGTATTGTTTCCCTCTCTGCGCTCAGCATAAAGGTATCCAACTGGTTCTGACTGGTTCACTGTCCTACGGCTGCTGGAGTATTGTTGTGGCAAGTGACCAACAAGAGAGAAGGCAAACTACCCTGTCCTTTGTTCATCTTGATTGTGATTGCAATAGAAAAGAATGGGACACATTCTTTGTCGTACATATGTGCTACTGACTCACATTTTTTCAGGAACTCCGGGAGCCAACAGATGAACGCATCTTCGTCCTGTCTGCCGCTCTGAAGCAGGGATACAGTATAGAGCGTCTGTATGAGCTGACCAAGATTGACCACTGGTTCCTGCAAAAGTTTAAATACATCACAGACCACATCACTGCCATGGAGCAGTACAGAGGCAAGGTAGGACATTCCCAGGGAGTTTGATACATTGTAAGGGAAGGTAGGACATTCCCCGGGAAGGGGATACATTCTAGGGGAAGGTAGGACATTCCCGGATAAGCTGATACATTCAAAGGCAAGGTAGAATGTTACTGAGGGGGGTGATACATTCTAGGGGAAGGTAGGACGCTCCCAGGGAAGGTGATACATTCTAGGGGAAGGCAGGACATTTCCGGATAAGGTGATACATTCAAAGGCAAGGTAGAATGTTTCTGAGGGAGGTGATACATTCTAGGGGAAGGTAGGACGCTCCCAGGGAAGGTGATACATTCTAGGGGAAGGTAGGACGCTCCCAGGGAAGGTCAGACATTTCAAGGGAAGGTCAGACATTCCTGGGGAAGGTAGATCAAGTAAGGAAGGTAGGCTATTATTTTGGGAGGGTAGGCTGGTGGTGGTGTTAGGTAGGCCTGTTTGGAAGGGAGTGGAAGCTTGTGGGGATGGAGTTGGGCCTTTTGGAAGGGTGGTCTGTTTTGGGGGTGAAGGTAGGCAGTTGGTGTAGGGAATGTCTGTTTCAGAGGGAGATGAGATCTATTTAGGGCTGGTCTGTATGGCGTGAAGGTAGTCATTTGGTTTGAGAAAGACGGGTCTTTCAGAGGGGGAAAGTGGTTAGTTGGGAATGGGGAATGTGGCCAGTTAGGGAAGGTGGGCTTATCGGAGGGAGGATATGGTCTGTTTGAGGAGATGGTAGGTGGGTAATATAGGTAGTTTGGAAGAGTTTATAACTTTGATTGTTTGTCTTTTATATTCATGTTGTGTTTCAGGCCAGTACTGTTCCAAAGGAGACGCTTCTTTATGCCAAACAGCTGGGCTTCTCAGACGAACAGATAGCTGTAGCCATAGAGAGGTTGGTTCTAAACACTAACGTATTGTACACATACAAGTTTCATTATGATTGAAGTTGTAATACAATCGCCAACTAGGCATCAACTAATTACATATTGAACAACTGTTTACCTTCTGTAAATGATTTGTTTAAAGTTATGAATTAAACACCCAATCTGTTTAATGCAAGACTACTCACTTGATCAGATTTCCAATCTCAGATTGGTTGATTGCATGTCAGTGGCTACATTTCAGTGTAATAAATCACTGGTTTGTCTGGTTCAGACATGAATATTTATGGGAGGTTCTCGTAAGGCTGGTATATTGCTGATTGCAACGTTGGTCAACAGGCAGTCAGTGTGTGGTAAATTCTGTTTCCTAAAACTGACAAGGGTGTAACTTCTATCATTGAGAACAGTTTAATCAATATCTTTCAGTACGGAGCTTGCAGTGCGGAAACATCGTGAGGCTTTAGAGATTACACCATGGATCAAGCAGATCGATACAGTGGCTGCTGAGTGGCCTGCCCAGACCAACTACCTGTATTTGACCTACAGTGGCCAGAGCCATGATCTCGACTTCCCCGGGGGCTACATCCTTGTTGTTGGCTCTGGCGTGTATCGCATTGGCAGCAGTGTCGAGTTTGACTGGTGTGCTGTCAACTGCATAAGAGAACTTCGCACTGTAAGTGGTTTTACAGCTGTTAGAAGTGTTGTATACATGATACAAAACGTTGCATGCTTCTCTTGAAGGTAATATGTTCTGATGATGCCTCTTCCTAGCAGTGCCATCCGAGCTGGTAGGCAAGGGACAGCACTGCTACAAAGAGTGAGTGAGCGAGTTGAGTTTTACGCCACACCCAGCAATATTCCAGCTATGTGGTGGCAGTCTGTAAATAATTGAATCTGGACCAGACAATCATGTGGTCAACAACATGAGCTTCGATGTAGTTTGTAACATAGTTTGTAGATTGTAGATTATGAAAGTCCCATATCTACAGAGAAATGGATGTTGCAGATGGGGTACAAGACGATTATGGTCAACTACAACCCAGAGACTGTCAGCACTGACTATGACATGTGTGACCGTCTGTACTTTGATGAAATATCCTTTGAGGTAAGTACGAGAAGCTCTTGTTGAAATAACATCATGCTTGATCGCATGTGAAAGAAAATATATATCTTGTTTAATAAGGAGACACGAGTACTTCAAACTATCATAAGAATTTCAGGATTTAGAGTCTCGATCCATGCAGGTCTCATGAAGATCATGAAGATCAAGCATGAGAGCCCTTGTGTTTCTTAACAAACTATTTTAGTGTAAATTTAAACAAATTGTTTCTGGTATATCCCTGTCAACTATTTCAGACTGTAATGGACATCTACAATCTGGAGAACCCAGAGGGAATCATCTTGTCGATGGGAGGTCAACTTCCCAACAACATCGCCATGGCTCTTCACAGACAACAGGTATGTACTGCTCTCTTTCTTTGTTTGATGTAGGGAGTATCATCAAGTTTGGACGCATAGATTAGGGCGATCGGGTGGTTATTAATATTTTACATGACGTACAGGGATGTTACTTGCTTTGAACATAAATTGGGGTTGGGCATCATTCACATTGTATTCTATAAATACATTCTTCCTTATAAATATCGTCCTCACACTTAAGTACTCCAGCGTTTAGTCCACCTCAGTTCTAGTGTAACACTGTATGTTATAGCCTTACAATTCATAGCATTCCTGAAAAATAGTTTCTGTGGTCATGAATAAAATGGTAAAGTTTGTATTTTAAAAGATAACAGGAAAGATTTAGTTATAGCTATTGCCCAGAGTTATCCCCCTTCCTGTTGTCATCTGTTTCTATTCAAGTGCAGCCTGTCAGTAACAAATTAGAAAGGGGGTCCCAGAGGAGACCTATTGTATTTCTGTGCAAGTAAAGGGATAGTGTTTGATATGTGTCAAGTGTGGAGCAAGATTGCTCACTTACTTTGTCTCTCGGTAAAATTTTTAAATATTTTGAGTATGTTTTTCACTGTCTTCATCTGAAAAGCAGAAAGGGCCAAGATTCTGGAGATTTGAAATGATATATATAGATTACTGCGATGTCATTTTGTTAGCTGGACATGTGACTTTTGTGTTTTCTAGGCTCGAATTCTTGGCACGTCACCAGAGAGTATCGACAATGCGGAGAATCGGTTCAAGTTCTCCCGTATGCTTGACAATATGGGGATCAGTCAGCCACTGTGGAAGGAACTCTCCACTGTGGAGGTACATTTACAACTGTAGCAGGGTATTGAGTCATCCCGTAGATGACATCCTCACCTTGTCAGACTGCTGACTGTTGACTTTTCTGGATCAGAAGGTCTGTGGTTTGAATCTCAAGGCTTTCATGGCTGCTCTACAACCCTAGACATGAGTCTACCAATAATCTGTTCTATTTGGCAAGGTCAATTAAGAAAAGTTCATTTAATTACACAAAGTCTATGCAAATTGTGTTGCAACAAACTTTCAAACATAACCTGTGCTTCTTTATCAGCTTGTTTAATGTCCCACTTCACACTACAACTAATGGATAATGGGGATAGTTTTTATGTGTATACAACTTCTTTATTGTTATACCCCTGCTACGAAGTAATGGAGGTATATAGTGTTCATTCCGTCCATCCTGAAACTTTGCCCAGAGCATGTCTCTCAACGTTTACATGCTAGGTTCAAACACCACATACATGTTAATCATTTACCTTAGATGTGCCTTTTGCTATTTTGAAGTATGTCAGAATTTTATTTTTGGCTCTTTCCATGGAAACATGTCTCAGTGCCAAATGTGTTTCATGGTTTTGTCTGGATTAGATCTCTTAAAGTTTACATGCTAGGTTTAACAAACATCACATACATGTAAATCATTACCCATAGAGGTGCCTCTTGCTATTTTGAAGTTGTTTCAGAATTCTGTGTTTTGGGGTTTCCATGGAAACATGACTTGGTGCAGATTTGTTCGATGGTTACCTGGCCACACCATATAACCGAAACTATACATACTAGGTTCACCAAACTTAATACAGATGTTAATCATGTCCTACAGATACGACATGTGCTATTTATTTGCAAAAGGTTATTATTCAAAGTGTAATGTTAACTTTTCACTTTTCATGGTCTTTCTTCATGTCATATGTACCAGTATGTGGTTTATTCTCTGTATCTAGATTAGTTATTTCCTTGATATTATGAACATGTGATTTATTTTCTGTATCTACACAGGTTGTTTTGTTCATGTCATTAGTACAAATATAGTTCTGATTGATTCTAGATACTTAAATTCTTCATTTCATATATGCATATAAAGGTGTACATGGCATAGCTATTATCTAACATGTATGTAAAGTTTAGTAGCGTCTAGGAAACAGTTTTGTGTCCCAAAGTGGGAAGCGGGGTTATATGAGCTGTGCTCACTTCTACACTTGTTATTAATGTAATGTTGCACATCTATAGAACTTTCTCAGCTGTTCTTCACACACTCCTTCTAAATGTCACTTGGAGAAGTTACAACCAATGGGTTTCTCACAGGTGAGGAGCTCGGATGACATTGGGCTAAGGGGATGGGGCTAATGTGAACTTATTATGATGGAGCCACACTCTGAGATACAGTTTAAAGAAGGTTTAACATCAATTTGGAGCTGGCCAGTCCCTCCATTTCCTTGCAACCAAGTGCCAGGCAGGTTGATGAGAAGTTGCATCTTTGAACATCTGATTGTTTGGTTGAAAAAGGTGGACTTCACCTCCTTGAAGATCTGAGCCAGCATATTGCCATAGTGAACTGTAATTTTGGACTGTTCCTGTATCATTTCTCCTTTTGTCAGTATGGAATATTTTGCTTTTGTGTTTTCATGAAAACTTTGCAAGGTGGCATATTCTTATTTCAAGATGTAAGTCCCTTATCGAACAGTGCCAGTAATCATGAAATATTTGGTCTTCAGATACAGTCTTAGGCTCTGTTTTATTATCATGATACCTTTAAAGTATATTGAGTAATTTTGTCAAGCAGAGTTTGTTTGACGTTATTGCCCATGTGATGTGCTGCAGAGCGCCCGGAAGTTCTGTAAGGAGGTCAGCTACCCCTGTCTGGTGCGACCCTCGTATGTGTTGAGTGGTGCAGCGATGAACGTGGCTCACAGCCCCCAGGATCTGGAAACTTACCTCACGCAGGCCAGCGCTGTGTCCAAGGAACATCCTGTTGTCATCTCAAAGTTCATCCTGGAAGCTAAGGTGATTGTCAGTTGTTGTCATTACAGATTGATCTAGCCTCACAAACATTTCTCAACATCTGTAAACACAAATCCCCTCAGCATGATACAAATGGAGGCACGAGTAGACAGAGTTGCTTCCTTTTGGTGTATCAGAATCTTATGATTACAGGCACTATGAATGGGATAGCCTTGAACAGTGATTAGAAGTTTCTTGTCAGAAATGTGAGTGAATGAGTGTAGTTGTGCCTGCTTCAACACTGAAAATATCCTACTCAAAAGTTGAACGGTGAGTGAGCTTAGTTTTATGCTGCACTCAGCAATTTTCCAGCTGTATGGCAGTGGTCAGTAAATAATAGAGCCTGGGTCACACAATCCAGTGATCAACATCATGAGCAATGATCTACGTAGTTGTGTTACGATGACGTGTCTGACTACCTGATCTCATTAGCCGCCTCTTACGATAAGTATCAGTTAGTGAGGATCATTTCTAATCCAGATCCTCATGCATGTCAGAATGGTGATCTCGGACCTCTGTTTTGCTATGTAGTCTTTTGATGCAGTTTACTAAGGGCTTAAGTCTTAATTTCTTTTGACTCACAGCCTACCACCTTACACCAAGATATACTGTTCAACTTTTGAGTAGGATATTCTCAGTGTTGAAGCAGAAACGAAACTGATTGCTGGATTGCCCAAGGGATTAGCTCTTCATAGCAAATTGCTTTATATTTCCTTATCATGCTTAATTGTTTATCTCCTCTTCCCTGGCAAGACCTGTGAAGAATAGGCCTTCAGCTACCCATGCTTGCCACAAAAGGTGACTATGCTTGTCGTAAGAGGCGACTAACGGGATCGGGTGGTCAGGCTCGCCAACTTGGTTGACGCATGTCATCGGTTCCCAATTGTGCAGATCGATGCTCATGTTGTTGATCACTGGATTGTCTGGTCCAGACACGATTATTTACAGACGGCCGCCATGTGGCTGGAATATTGCTGAGTGCGGCGTAAAACTCAACTCACTCACTACACCACCAAGTCCAAGTTCTCTAACAAGGGATAAGTTTAACACTCGAGAGAAGTCATTTTCTTTTCTTCTCCCCTATGGAGGAAACAAGCGTCCTCAGATGTCAGGTCATTCGTCTACGGATGGAAGAGGAGGTAAACATTGCAGACCAGGTTCGGAATGACTGGAGTCTTCCACCCCTAGCTGTTCCCGTACAACCGTCTTCAACTGTACTGGAAGACTTGGGGAATTCTCAACGACAACTTCGTCCTGAAAATTCTTGGAGACATCTACAAGATACCACCGCAAACTACACCTCCAATCACAAGAGATGATGGTATTATCTTCGATGGAAAAATTCTGACACATCTACCTGGACGACAGTCTGTCTACATCAGCTTTAAGCAGCAGGAGTTTTTTTTGCGCGCTTTTACTCATCTAGTCACGTGCTCGCCGAACAGAATGGTTACGGACAAGCCTGAATGCTAGCAAGGGTATCACCGTCTGAACAAGATTTCATGATGATCAGCTGACTGGTACACCGGAGACATCACGTCTGCAATCTGATTGGTCCCCAAGAGACAACTCCTTGCGCGGAATGTGATGTTATCCTTCCAGTGTCAGGAAGTCGTCTACTTCGATTACAGACTTACATTGCTGGAAAGATTCGATTGCACACTAGATTAGCAGTTTACAGCATCATTTGATTCTTCTTCAGGCGGCATAGAGGTCTTCTAACAGCAGATTCAGCGATTCCTAGCAGGGGGCTTGCAGCAATTGACAGTTTCTGACAGGCAGCCAGCTATAAATAGACTTCCTTTGAATGTCAACTCGCTCATAATGAACAGTGTTGACGATCTGAAGACGAAGAATGACGCATCTTCACAACATACAAGCTCATCATGAGAGACTCAGTCAACTCAGTCTACACTTGGACTTCAATATCAGGCTAGTAACTCAGCTTCAATGGCTTGTGAATCTAAATTCCTCTGGATTTGATTCATCACTACATTGAAATACATCACTGTTCCAGAAGTTTGGTGGGTCAAAGTTCACGCCGATGTTAGGACAAGTTCTACTCCCTCTGTTATTACTGCAACAGTGACAACGTCTGCTCACTTCACCTCAGGATATGACCAGATGAAGACGCTTACATTTGCTTCTATGACAACGGTTCCTGAGTCACGGTTTCACGTCTTGACTGGTTTACGACACTGGACATCTTGAGAACATAGCTGCCATGGTGGACACACCAGTCGAATGTCTGCGCAGGAATTTATATGTTAGAGCCGGCATTCAACAACCATCTCTACGCAGGCACGTCTCTCTATGGATGGGGTGCCCGTCTAAACACTGAGGATGCAGCAGGAATCTGGAATAAGGAAGTTCGAGCTTTTCACATCAACCAGTTGGAGATGAAAGCGATGATTCATGCCATCCATCACTGGTCGACGATACAAACTATTGATGATCCACACAGACAACTCAACTGTGGCTTTCTACATAAACAAACACTGGTCAACGAGATCGCCATCTCTGCTACACATTTCAACTCTTCAACATGGTCGACAGAGTGAATCTCCAAATAAAAGCACGTCACATACAAGGAGCCTGCAGCATCATGGCAGACACCTTATCTCGTCCTCTTCGTCCATCACCAACAGAGTGGATGCTGCATCGAGAGGTGTTTCAACTACTCAGCCAGACATTAGGAACACTGCAAATAGACTTATTTACAACAAGGTTCAACAAACAGACAACGACCTTCGTGTCACCAGTACCAGATCCTTTAGCCTGGGCAACAGATGCTCTCAGCATCCCATGGGAAGGACTAAACATGTTTGCGTTTCCCACTCCAGTACAGATACCAAAAGTCATTGAGAAAATCAAACAGACGAAGCACCTACAACTTGGTCACGCCTTACTTGCCAATGAGATATCGGTTTCCAAAACTTATAGAAGAGTTAGGACAACCAGTGTTACAATTACCGGATTGGAAGAATCTTCTCGTCCATCCTCGCACAAAACAGGCTCATGGCAACCCATCTGCGTTCCGACTTCACGTGTGGACCATATTAAGAACTGCTTGGAAAAAAGAGGATACTCAGTGAGAGCAGCAAAAATAGTTACTTTAGCCTTGTGGAAATCTACTCACACCCTGTATGATGACAAATGGAAGCGGTTTGAGTCATATGCCATGAGGAAAGGTTTCACGGCGATGAAGGCGACACATCTTCAGATAGCAGATTGTCTATGTCATCTACGACATTCAACAGGTCTGAAATTTTCTACATTATCTACGTATTTGGCGGCCCTCAGCTCAGTCATCACCATGAAAACAGGGATCAAGCTGACTAAAGTACCCACGCTACTCGCCTTGCTTCGCTCCTTCAAGCTGGAAGATCATCGACGCAGGTTTAGAGCTTCAGCATGGGATCTAAACGTCATACTCCAACATCTCACAAGTGATACGTACTAGCTGCTTGATCGGACCTCATTTGAACTGCTAGCCCAGAAGACGCTGTTTTTACTTGCCTTGGCTACAGCTGCACTAATGTCAGAAATTCATGCTCTTGACTTCAACCGCATGAGGTTTGATGCAAGTCATCAAGAGACAGCTTGGGATTTTATTGCAAAAAATCAACTGCCATGTCAACCAGATAGACAGTTACACATACCAGTATTATCTTCAATCCTTGGACCTCATGATACACAAGAATTTTCATTATGTCCAGTTACAGCATTGAAAATATATATCCGACATATCAAGATGAGGAGACAATGTTTCAAGTGCCTATTTATCCCTATATCTACTGAGACACATACGGAAGTATCCCGCAACAATAGCTCAGTGTGGATCAGAGCTGTTATATTGAGAGCCTACAAAGCAACATGATTGGAACTTCCGCGAGCCTCCAACCCACATGAAGTCAGAGCTTTGGCCCCTACACTAGCGCTACATGGAAATTGCTCGCTATCAACTATAATGGAGGGCTGCCTTTGGAAGTCAAACACAGTGTTTGCCAACCACTTACCTACGAGACATAGCCATGTCACTGGCATTCATTTGTTTGGACCTCTCCTGATTGCTCAGCAACTGAAAGTTCCTCGAAGGCGCTGAGTTCCCTCACCAGTTTTATCACATGACTTGTGGAAGCCAGACGCTCTGCAAAATATAATGGTGGAAAGTCCATGCACATGTCTTGAACAGACTAGCAAGAGTGATTATGACCCTGTACTCGTAATGGAGATACTTGTACATGATGAAAGGGTCGCAACTAGTCTTGATTACAATATCTTGACATTTAGTTGCATCAGAAACTAACAGGACGTTATTTACTCTTTGATGACATCATGTCCAGTCAATGAAGCCTTCTGCAGATGACAAGTTCGCTTGGATGTGATTCCCCCAGAATCTACAATGAATATTAGAAGAACAAAACTGAATTATCACCGTTATGGGGGAGAAATATTGGACATAACTTTGACAGCCAGCAGAGTCCAGTGTGGCCTGACCCACTGCCGTTTCTGTCAGAATCTGAAAGCAATTAAACATGAGTCAGGATAAGGAAAAATATGTAATTTTCGGAATAAAATTGATATTTAATACTTATCCTGACTCATGACGAAAGCCCTCCCAGCTGCCCCTCACAGGCACCCAGAATTCCTATAATTCTCATGTCGGGCGATTAATAAGGAGAGAGTGACAAGGATGGCCGATCAGCTGACCATGAGTACGGGTAAAGGGAGGCTACTCGTGAATGAGTGTATTTTTACGTCTGCTTCTTTTAGAAGGGGACTTCAAGGGATTTCAGGTATTCCACTACCTTCGCCTGGGAAGAGGAGATAAACAATTAAGCAGGAGTCAGGATAAGTATAAAATATCAATTTTATTCAGACAATTACATAACGTATACAACATGGCTGCCTATCCATTCTCATTTATCAGAGGGTTTCCTTGATATGAAAATACCTTCATGAAAATATTATTCGTTACTATTTTCACCTGCTAAATGTGATGTCCTGAGTTGTCCTGCAGGAGATTGACGTCGATGCTGTTGCCTGTGATGGAGAGGTGGTCTGCATGGCTGTGAGCGAACACGTGGAAAATGCAGGAGTACATTCAGGGGATGCAACTCTAGTGACCCCACCTCAGGACTTGAATGATGAGACATTGGCAAAGATAAAAGCTATCTGCTGTGCTATTGGTCGAGCTTTGGAGGTGACGGGACCATTTAACCTCCAGCTTATTGCCAAGGTAGCTACATGTCTATTTTCACATCTGTATCACATTTGATATCATCATCCATTGTGATAGATATACCTTCAGCAGGGTGGAACATGAAATTCTGAAATTATTTTTTAAATATCCTTGTTATGTTATCCAGTTTGTGTACAATTCAATGTCCATATTTTAAGCATGTAATGTGTTTTGGGCGATTAAGTTCATTATCCAGAATATATATGTGACTTGACAGGATTATTCTGTTTTCAGGACAACCAACTGAAGGTCATCGAGTGCAATGTTAGAGTTTCAAGGTCATTCCCATTTGTATCCAAAGCTTTGGACAAAGATTTAGTTGCCTTGGCAACAAGAGTGATAACTGGGGAAATGGTTGACCCAGAAAACATCCTTCAAGGCTGTGGAAGAGTGGCAGTCAAGGTGAGTTGCTATGGTGACCAGAAGTGGGTTCAAAATTGAAAACAAGGATGATTTGAATGAATTGATTATTATGATCAATGGTCCATGACTTTGGACAACCAAATACCTTCACACCATATTATTCATAGAAGATGTGTGCCTTCAAATTTGTTGAACATTTTGCTACGTGCTGTTTTTCTAGTGGACCAGATTATACCGTAGCCTGTTAAACCCAGTATCCCAGTGAAGCAGATGGGAGCAGTGTACAGAATAGTTTTGCTATGCCTGAAACTTATTAGCCCACAAAATAATTAACAAGCACAAATTTGAATGTAGACACTAACATCTTTAAGCTGCTAATATGAACATTTTTATCTTGTTATAATCGTGCATGATTCAAAAGTCTGTTCTAACTTAACAGGTCAGAAAGAGTGATATGTTTACCAAATGACCCCCTGGAAATTTTCTAGCCATTTGGGCCAGTGATTATGGAGATTAAGGGGCCTGACATTGAGTTTTACTAGCCACGGGCTAGCAGGCCTGTGGCTGTCTGTGGATTGGGGACCAGGTCACTGTATTTTAAAGTGCTATTGGTCTAAGGGACCCTCCTGGTTAGCAAGTGCCCTAGAGAAGCACTGTATGTTGTATTCTCCTTCAGGTGCCGGTGTTCTCCTTCATGAGACTGCAGGGTGCGGACGTGCTCTTGGGAGTGGAGATGGCCAGCACAGGGGAGGTGGCGTGCTTTGGGGAGGACAGGTATGAGGCCTACCTCAAGGCTCAGATCAGCACGGGGGTGAAGATTCCTAGGAAGAATATCCTCTTGTCCATCGGAAGCTTTAAGGTTTGTGTGGACGATGTATTGTTGTAGAGAGAGCTTTACTCTGTTATGGATGATATGTCATATGCTTCACTTGTCAAATATGAGCTGTTTTAATGTTTTTGGGTTCCATATTTTTTGTACTTTTCTATTCTCTTATGTTCTGCTGTACAGCGGTCCTGTTTTACTGTTTTGTTCTACTGTCCTCTAATTTGTTTTGTTCTACAGTTGATTTGTTCCGCCATTCTATTGTCCTCTTAAGCTGTTCTACTGACCTCTTTATGTCACCTGCAGTACAAGAACGAACTGATCCCCACTGTACGGACCCTCACCGAGATGGGTTACAACTTGTTTGCTAGCATGGGCACTGCTGACTTCTACAATGAACATGGATTCCAGGTATGGCTTAACGTGGTCCTTACTAGACACTGTAGTTCATTGCTGTATCAGCTGAGAGTCTGGGTTTGAATCTCTATAGGACTCAAATCCAAAATGAACTTGATTCCTTCAATGTCATCAAATTTTCTCTCATGTTAAGACGGACTGACTAATATTGTGGCTTTGTAGAGTTAAGTGTTTGCGGATTTGTGTTTCACATATGACAGGGCCCAATAATGTTTCAAAACAATGTACAATATGTGTAAATCCTTGATAAAATATGCATTTTACAGAAAAACTGTTTTGATATAATTACATATTTCTTAAACTGCACTTTGTAGGTGCTTTGTTCAAATTCCTGTACAGATCATTTCTAGTAGATGTTTAAGATTCATTTTCAATATGCAGATATTTTCATACAAGCGTTGTTGTTGGCTCTTTTAGGTGAAGGCAGTTGATTGGCCATACGAGGACACAGGTGAGAGTAAAAATGGTGCAGAGCAGCGTACTATTGCTGACTATCTGGCAGACAACATGTTTGATTTGGTGATCAACTTGCCTCTACGGAATGGTGGTTCTCATCGGGCGTCCTCGTTTGTCACCCAGGGTTACAAGACTCGAAGAATGGCAGTGGATTATTCTGTTCCCCTGATCACAGATGTCAAGTGTACTAAGCTCTTTGTGGAGGTCAGTTGTTTGTCGTTTACATATTTTGTCTAATTCTTTGTGTTATAGTTTTTCTGAAACATTTTATCGAATGGTAATGGTTCAGAGTATGTTCAGTTATCAAGCAGAATTAAAAACACTATTATGTAGTTATGACCTTTTTCCTCATGTAACGCAGATGGCAGAAAACATCATCTTGTATTTCTTGAGTATGGATTGATGCTCATGCTGTTGAGCACCTGATTATCTGTTTTGTAGGTTTTTTTTCAGTATTTTCAGACCTCAGTATATCTGGAATATTGCTGAGTGCAGCATTAAACAAACAAATCAGCACCCTCCTAGTATTAATGACTAACTTTTTGGTGACTTTCCCCTATATTTGCTTAGATCCACCCATACCTTTCAATAAATCACTTTTCCCTTTTTGCTGCTGAAGCTGTGCTATTTTCTATTTGTCGTACAGACAGTACAAGATAACATGTATATTGTGATTCCAGGCACTGAGGAGACGGAAGGGGGCACCACCGATGAAGACGCATATTGATTGCATCTCATCACAAAGAATCGTCAGACTCCCTGGTCAGTGAAATTGAATACATTTGCCCAAATCACATTTTTATTTGTATTCATTTTGAGACTGCAATATATGGTCAGTCTGAAAGCACACTGTTGTTCGGATGATTTAATGTTGTCATCTTGTCACATTGTAAACAATGGTTTATCATGTCATACTTTCCTTAACACACTGTTTCACCCTGCTTTTCACCCAGGCCTCATCGATGTCCATGTGCATGTCCGTGAACCTGGTGCCACACACAAAGAAGACTGGTCCTCCTGCACTGCAGCAGCTCTAGCAGGAGGGATTACTCTAATCCTTGCCATGCCTAATACAAACCCAGCTACCGTTGATCAGGCGTCATTTGCCCTGACACAAAAGGTACGTTGTTTATTTCCAATGGGCCATTTGGAATCCCATTTCTTCTGATATTTCACAAGATGTGACTTTTCCTGGAGCTTGTTTATCGTACTTGCTACCACTCCAGTGATACGACCACTGTGGAATTGCTGGGATATTGCTAAAAACAGCAGAAAACCATCCTCACTCATTCCTGAGACAAAATGCTTAGAATTATGCTATGAAATAAACACCTTATTAAAATGTAATGCACATAGTATTTGGGAAAGAAAGAAGTTCCCATTGCCCCCCAAAACCCGACCCAGGAATAGCAGTGATCAATCCCAGATGAGGTTGCCAGTGATTACACAATCATGCTTCATTCACACACCTTCATGGACACAGTAAATGAGCTTCAAATCTGTACAGATCCATGTTCAACATTTGTGACAGGCAATGGATGGACATATGTAAATTCCCTTACTTTCATTTGTATATTTTAGTTGGCTCAAGAGAAGGCTCGTTGTGACTATGGCCTGTTTGTTGGAGCTAGTGCAGACAATTCTCAGATCTTGCCATTGTTTGGGGCAAAGGCTTGTGCCCTCAAGATGTACCTGAACCCAACCTTCACCACTCTCCATCTTCAGGACATGTCGGACTGGATGAAGGTGAGGAGTTCTTCCCCTTGGTATTATACATACATGAGTCATCCCCCTTGACTTTAATATCTTTGCATGAGATGCTATTATTGCTCAAAAGGTCAAAGGTCAAAGATCAACCTGAGCTTGAAGATTTTACCAGAGAGAATTGCCTTCAATCGTTTAACCACTCGAATGAATTTTGAGATTTGAGAGTCAAACATACCTGCAAGTGTTTTTATTTTTATTTTTCGGAGGCTTTACAGGCAAGATGCTTGAAAATAATGAATGTGTGTTTGCATAGATGATTCAGACATGATGTTGAACATGGTTGTTCAGTGATTAAGCTTTCAGATATGTATATACAAATATGTATATTTCTGGGTTATTGTCATCGCAGTACATGTGTTGTGGTACATCATGTATTTAAATTGATGGCTAGACATAACTAATCTACATATTATTTCAGATTTGTGGTTTATGTAAAATAATTTGATTTTTTAAGGAAACAACAGGTCCCTCTGGATTTTCTCTGGCTCCTGGTCAGAGGTTCAGCAGTGATTTCTGTCACTAATTGCCACGTCTCTATTTGCATGTTACAGCACTTTGAACATTGGCCCAAGAACTTCCCGATGTGTGTCCATGCTGAGGGTGTCATGACAGCTTCAGTCCTGCTACTGGCTGAGCTGTACCAGAGACCAGTGCATGTGTGCCACGTGGCACGCAAGTCAGAAGTAAACACTTTCATTATCTTTATCAGGAGTCAGTTTTTTTAAAGGCTGACAATGTCATGATTCAGTTGTTTATCATGATTCAGTTGTTTAAGGTTGATTTAGTTGTTTCATATATCTCTATATCATGTTATAGAGGTATGAATTTGTGGATATAGTGGGTTTAGTTATATATTTTTCATGATGTCAACAGTCAGTTGTGTATTGTTGTTATCAATTGTCAACAATAGTCAAAATGCAATGGAGATGTCAAGTTCGGATGAACATGGGTCCTAAAATTGCCCTGGTTGGACTCTAGTAATTCCAGCTCCACATTAAGATGACATGTTGTTTCTTCTTTTCAGATTCAGGTGATCAAATTGGCGAAAGAGCGCGGACTTCCTGTAACGTGTGAGGTAACACCCCATCATCTGTTTCTTACTGCAGACGACCTTGAGAATATTGGGGATAAACGGGGTCAAGTTAAACCATGCCTTTGTTCAAAGGAAGACCAGCTTGCATTGTGGGAGAACATGGATATCATTGACTGCTTTGCTACAGATCATGGTAATTTTTAACTTTTGTAGATACGTTCAGCAATGGTCAAGTAGAGCAAATGCAACAAAAAGTATGAAACTCATTCTTTTTCAGAGGAAGTCCTCCTTGGAAAACATATAAGCATTTTTCTGTCCATTAAAAATCCCTAAGACATTTGTAACTATTTTGATAATAAAATATTTACAAAACAAAAACCTCATTTTGGTTTGTGAGGCAGGACCTCCCATGGCCCCCAACAGCCAAGAGCAGGTAACTCTGGCTGTCTACCTCGCACCTCACTTTTCATGCTGTCGTTGAATGGTCGTTGTGCATTCAAACAGTCTTCTTGTAAACCTACACTTTAGAGAAATGAGTGAGAAAGAGTCAGCTACTGTATGTATGATTCCTTGTCTTTCGCACAGACATTAGTTGGAATTTCATGGCTGAAATTTTCATTCATTAATTGTTGTAACTTTGCCTGTCAGGTGCTGTCTTCTTGCCATGTGGCTGGCAAGATTGCGGCCTTTATGGCTTTGTTTTACTGCAGGAAGTGTTTCGCTTGCATCTCACTTATTCCTGCGGTTTGCTTGTTCGTATGTTTTTACATACTGGGATGTCATAACCCGTTTTTGCTTGTTTCAGTCCAATTGGGTAAGTTGGTTTTAAGACTTTTAGTCTTTTTTCATGACATTACGCAATTATATGTACACACCTGTTGCTTGCATTTATCTGATACATGTTCTTTAGCTGGATTAAATGTATTTCGGCTTGATTTTGGCAATTTATTATTGCCAGTGCATTTATGTTTTGCTTGTGTGTTCAATTGTGTATGGCGAGGTGTCTCTGTTCTAAGAGCACGTTACCAAGGTACAGGGCATAGTGTTACAATTCCTACAGTCCCCCCCAGTGGCCTCAGCATGAACTTGGCTTCAGTTGCTAGGCAACGTGGTGGTGACGGTGAACATAGTTTGGCATGCACTTCCCATTCAGC
Organism: Haliotis asinina; assembly: GCF_037392515.1. Taxonomy (NCBI): domain Eukaryota; kingdom Metazoa; phylum Mollusca; class Gastropoda; order Lepetellida; family Haliotidae; genus Haliotis; species Haliotis asinina. The sequence goes on along the minus strand of NC_090286.1, from coordinate 6,099,184 downwards.
AGGCGTTGGCACACCAGTGGTCCCACTCGGAGAGCTACGAGAAGAATCTGGCTATTCCCCAGTGGTTGATTCCCCACTTGCGGTGGTGGACTGACACCGGAAACCTGTCCAAAGGTTTACCTGTGATGACTTTGGTGCCGTCGCTCACAATCAGATGGTGATGTCCTACATTCTGAAGCAAGGCTTCACAATGTCTCGGTTGCTCCTTCAGGAGGTGTGGCAGTTTCTGCATTCAGTTCAGCATATCAGTTCTGCAATCAGTTCAGTTATGCCTGTCTATCTCCCAGGGGTGAACAACGTGCGTGCAGATGCGCTCTCACGGCATGTTCTAGCTCCCCACAAGTGGCTGCTCAATTGAGAGATATTTGGGATCATCTCCCAGTTGTTCGGGTCGTTGCAGGTGGACCTGTTTGCCTCTGGGGCGACAAATCAGATTCTGTTTTTTTTTGTTCTCGGATTCAGGATTCGAAAGCGATTGCCACGGACACCTGCCAGCTGGACTGGACGGACAGGGTGTTGTTGGCGTTTCTGCAAATTCCCCTGATTTCCCAAGTCCTGTCTCAGCTTGCGCCCCAACCAACGGGGCTACTAGTGCTTCTTGCACCTCTGTGGTCATTGCTACTGCAGCCACCTGTTCTATTACCACGGCGACCGAACCTACTATCCCAGAACGGCCAGTCACATCCCAATCCCTGGATTTAGTGGGTGGCCTGGCCTCTGTCCGGAATCGCCTCCAAACGAGCGGAATTGCTGCATTAGTTCTGTCTTCGCGGAGGGATTCCACGAATGTACAGTTTGAGGATAGATGAGCCTGTCATGCGCACTGGTGTAGAAATACAGGGATTCTCGATCCCTTTTCTTCGACTGTAGTTGAAGTATTGGAGTTCTTACAGTCTCGTTTAGAATCGGGTTTAGCCGCTTCTACGATTCGAGGCTGCTCCACGGCTGTTTCAGCCTTCCACATACCCGTCGAGGGTGCCTTGTTGGGACAGTACCCCCCGGTACAGCATTTTCTTGCAGGCATGGACATACTGCATCCGGTCATTAGACAGACAAATCCTCTGTAGTATTGGAATGGGTGTCCACTCCTCTCTTTTATGACTTGGCCAACCTGTCGTTACAACTGTTAAGTTGGAAAATGGCTTTTTCAGTGTTAGCGTCTTGCACGCCATGTCCTCAGACCCGGAACTTACTGTGTTCCATAAGGATCAGGTTAGCGTACGCTGACCGGATTCATACCGCCCTAAGATCCATCACTCATTTCATGTGAAAGCAACTATCGATCTTCTTGTCTTTATGCTTCCTGACAATACACGGCGTAAGGCTCATATATTGGACATTAGGAAAATCTCTTAAAGCATACATTAAGGGAACAGCTTTACTCTGTAAGGACAAAAGGGCTATTTTGCTGTTATGGCAGCGGTAAAGATGGTTGTCCAGCTAATACACAGACAGTAACCTGATGGATTGCATCGGCAATCTGCATGGCCTATATACATTAGGTCTTATCTCCTTAGGTTTTATTGAAAACTAACTCAGTGAGAGCAGTGGCCACGTCAAAAGTGTATGCCTTTGCTCTACCCATTGAGGAGATCTGCTCAGCGGCTATTTTGAGCCGTCCAAGCACAATCATCCATTATTACCAACTGGACAGACACTCCCGAGAGTGTGCTTGGTTCAGTCGGTCAGTTATCTGCAGTGGAAAGAGTAGCTCTGCTAAAGCTGATTAAGCTTTGTCAGATGACTATATCTGTCTGCACTCAGCAGTGAATGACTATCCATCTCCCATTTTATTTGTGGTGGTATTTGGTGATGTTTTATTAGTCCCGCCTTCCCTTGGCTTGGTACCTTACTTTCCTTTCCATTTATCCCGCTTAGCTTGCTAATGTGGTATGGACAGAGTTCAGTTTGGCGAGTTTCCCCTATGCCCAGGTCTCCAAACTTTGATTTGGGTGGGCAGTTTTTGTTATTTGGGGTTTCTCAATTTCTAGCCAATGGGCATAAGCTTTGTCTTCTAAGGAATTCATAACCTCTACAGGTTTGTACATTGTTTTACATTGTTCAGCAACATTTTTTTCAAACTGTGTATGCAAGGATTATTTAATAAAATGGTGATCTACATGTTGGTGAGTGGCATAAAACCCTATTCACTTACTTACTGCTGACACTGCTGTTGCAGCCCCCCACTCTGTGGAAGAAAAGGATGCAACCAACCCACCCCCGGGATTCCCCGGACTGGAGACCATGCTGCCCTTGCTGCTCACTGCCGTCAACGAAGGGCGACTCACTCTCGAGGTATGACGATACTGTGACATGCAGCTGCATATATTACATGCTGCTTCCATCAAACTGTCACTGTTCTTTCATACAAAAGAGCCCAGTTTGTCAGAGGAAATGCGATTTGGTGTGCGGAGTTGTGTCCCTTAGACCATGGCAGATTTGAAATAAGAATCAAATATATTTTGTGTGTACATTAGTCAGCGGTAAGTGTTAAACTCTTAACATCACATTCCTCCCCACATCTAACAAGCATCTTAGATGCTGTTCATTACAGTATGTTATCTCACTCTTTCTTACGAGGGATGTAGTGGTCACTTTCACTGATGAATCACATTTACGTGTCCCATTGTCTTGTGCTGAATGACTTATTAGTGTGGTCTAGACTCGTTGATTTGCTTAATGTTGAGATAACTGCGGGGTGTGGCATTAAACAACAAACTCACAGTAGTGAACTTCTCCACCCAGTACTGTTAGTCTCCTCTTGCAACAAGCATAGGTTTCTAAAGATCGATCTGATTCAGACCCTCATGAGTGAAGCAAACTGCAGAAGTGGTTCGTATGTTGCAGTAATATCACAATAGTGTTTAAATGTCACGTGGTTGATGCTATTGTCTGCTCTGAGTCCACAAAAAATATCTCCCATCCCTCACAGGACATCATCAGCCGTCTCAGCACCAACCCACGTCGCATCTTCGGTTTGCCAGAGCAGCCTGATACGTACATCGAGGTCGACCTAGATCACAAGTGGACGATCTCAAAGGCCATGAAGTTCACCAAGTCTAAGTGGACACCGTTTGCTGGGATGAATGTGGTTGGAGCCGTGCGGAGAGTTGTGTTGAGAGGGGAGGTGGCCTACATAGATGGTGACGTAAGTTACAGGCTGACACGCAGACATCCTTCATATTATCATTGGAATCTCAGGGGGATGGCTTAGTGGAGTGGTTAAACTATTTGCAGGAAATTCAGTAAGTTTGATTCCATCCATCAAAGTGCTACAAGGAGTTTTGGTTCCTGACGCACTTCATCTGTGCCTCAGAAAACTCTGGATTACGCCATACGTTTTCATGAAATATTACTGCCGAGATTGTTCTGTATGCATATCAAAGCAATGCCATTTCAACAGTCATAGCAATGACATTTCAAAAGTTTTATGATGCTAAAGTCACTGTGCAAATTGACTTCGGCAAATCTGTTTCCAGAGTTCTGGGTACACCAGCATCAAATACACTAATCTGGAGACATAATTTCTAGATGCCATGTCCTCGTTGGTGAATGTTAAATCAGTGAATGCAAACACAACCACCACATCTTTACCAGGTTTTGGCAGCACCTGGAAATGGCATTGACGTAAAGACAATACCCCAGCCAGCCACACCCAAGCAGGCGACAGAACAGTTGTCGGTCCATATCCCTACCATGCCTTCGTCCCTACCTTCATCCGAGCCAGCAAGTCCTCGACGGTCCCTCATGGACAAGTTCCCCCTGCCTCCCCGCCCCTCCCGAACCCTGGAGGGTCAGCTCCAGCCAAGTGAGTTTATATGTTGTCCATCCTGATTGTTGCTTCTGGTCCTTGCCTCATCTTGTGCTTTTCCTTAACAGTAAAACCGAGCTGTTAACTTTCAGGTTTGCAGAAGTGATTTGGTTTTCACGGTCATGTTTATATCAGAGAGACATTATCTAATCCTCCGGGATTGCGTGTTTGTGATAACTAAAGTATTTTTGTATTAATCCATATTGTATTTGAATTGTAATTTGAGATGCGGGCTAGTGTACACATTTATATTTTAAGTTTTCCCAGATAATTGTCTGTCTGAAATCTGATTACTTATCCAGAAGATTGCCATGTGACAAAAACATATGGTTATCTCCCTTCGATAAATGTTTTGAGCAGATCACTCTTTTTGACCTGATTTAGGATGGAAATCACATCAAACATCATTCCACAGTTCAGCATCAATGATACACAATATACTTTCAATAAAAAGTATAAATTGTTTCTTTCAGTTTGTAATGAAGCAGTTTTTATTTTTTCAATGCTTAAAATTTCATGTGATTGGTAATGCTGACCATTAATATATACCCTTTGTCTATCCTTGACTCCTGCTGTGTTATCCACCCCCAGTCAGCTTAACATGGACACTAACAATGTTTTAGACTAATTGTTTGACTCCTGTGTGCTGTCTGTGAGTTTTGAGTTTGTGTCCTCAGTCGGAGATTCCCCTGAACATCTGCACAAGGAGATGAAGCCAGGTGAGTGGTCTCCATTTTATCCATCACAGATTCACTTTGTTGCCTAGCAACAGCAATCTGACTTGTTATCAAACAGTAGAGTAGGAAATATATTTTTACTTATTTGTCACTTGTACTTGAAATGCAATATGTCTCCATATGTTGCTTAGTAACAGACTGTCAGTCATGATATTAGGTCATTCAATAAAGAGTTAAGTGGTAAATGCATGCGCTAAAATTGCAGTACATAGCTTCTTTATTGAGATGCTGGTATATGTACTGAGTTACCACAACCTATATAATTCTCTGTACATGGTTTTGTCCCTTTGCCGTAAAGGATCCTGCAATTCTAGGATCAATTTGTCGTGATTAAGATTCTATTGTGTCCACACCCAATTGGTGATTGTGAGTAAATGTTTCATCCTTTCCTCGCACATGCTCATTTTACTTCAATGACTCTCTTAGCAAGCTGGGCAGTGCGGTAGCCTAGTGGTTAAAGTGTTTACTTGTCACGCAGAAGACCCGGGTTTGATTCCCCCTGTGGGTGCAATGTGTGAAGCCCTTTTGTGGTGTGCCTTGCCGTGATAATGCTGGAATATTGTTAAAAGTGACATAAAACCATAGTGACTCACTCACACAATCCATTAAAGCAGTCTAAGACTGTCTCATGCCAACTGTGGAAACATATATTGATTGTGGGTGGCGTTTACTGTATCGTGCATTGGAGGGGGGGTTGTCTGCTGCTGAACACCATATGGAACAACTAAAAAATTTGACAGTGTATCTCTCTTTCTTAGCCTAATATGTCAGACTCATTGCACTTCCCAGCAATGCATGTAGCTGGATTTCTTTCAATAATTTCAAAGTATTTTTAATGATTTAATGCAGATATTTCAAGTGCACATTGTTAATCTAACAAGTAACTCAATGCTGTTTTTCTTCCTTATACATTATATTCTTTTTGTTGATTTACATATGTTATTATCAAATTTGGTTTAGGGACAAGGGTAGTAGTGTTGTCTGTGACTTCTGAACTATGTTTCTATCCTCTGGAATAAGTTAATTCGCCACAATATAGTTTTTCAATAGAATCGTTCATGGTGAATAGAGAGACTACATTAAAGGTCAGCAGTGAGTGATCCTTGAGGCTTCGGACCTGATGTGTCATGTGACCTCAATTATAGCATTCCATTTTGCACATATACTTAATTAACATACCAGTAATGCAAACTGATCCATTTAGCACAAAAATCATTTAGCAAGAATAGATCCTAATGTTTAGCAGTCAACAGAAGTTTTTGAGAAAACAAATGTTTGTGTTAACCGAGGAAAGGTATGATTCATTAAATTCTGTTTACACAGAAACATTTCTTTATCTAATCATTAAACAAAACTCAGTGTCACTAAGCCATTACTAGAAACAGTATTTATTGAGAGATGGAATGTTTGTGTTAATCTAAGAAAGAAATTAATGCTTTCTAAATTCTGTTCCCTGAAGAAACATTTCATTGTATAATCATCAAGCAAAAGTCAGTGTCACTTGCCAAGTAATTGAATATCTGAAATGAGTGGATATGATGTAAGTTATTTTCAACCAATGATAGCGGTCCATTTAATTGGGTGCCAGACAACACTATTTTGCCCTTGACCTTGTTTGACATTTGTGTGTGTTGCTTCACTAGTTGGCTAAACATTTGCCCCTTGATTTCCCTATCACCTCGCCAGCTGCTGTCTCTAGTCTTCTAGAAAGTCTCACAGGTAACGATGTAGTAGAACAGTGTAGTGTTGTAGTCTAGTATTGCTTATAGAGCACCAGCATGTCATGCACTCTTCACTCACATTCAGATCTCGGATGATTTTCAAACTTGCAGAGCATAGTTCATGTGGCTTTATTTTAGATCTCATTGTAGCATGTCTGCATATGATACAAAGTTACATTTTGTTTGAATGAACTTTCCAGTGGTTAAGGGCTTCGCTCATCTCGCTGAAGACCCGGGTTCGATTCCCCAAGGGGTGTGATACTGCTGGAATATTGCTGAAGTTGGTTTAAAACTAAACTCACTCACACGCTTACAATATAACAGTGAGCAGAGGATAGCTGAGGGCTTGGAAAATCGTCTTTGATCCGAGTGTAGGATATATGTACTGTATTCCATGTATCTAACGTCCTGAACATTATTTTGACTTGACACGTAGGAATGTATTTGCCTTGCATGAACACCTGTCTTTGACCTACATATGTAGTCATCATATGTAGTGACCTTGACCTTGACCAACATGAAACAGTGATGTGAACTTCTGGTGGTTATACTGATGTATCTTTGCATAAATGAAAACTATAATGGTATTCACACTTTCGTTGTATTTTGTTACTACCAATTATTCTGAAAATAATATTGCCTGCATGTTATGACTCGTGTATAAAGATCAGGATGTTGTTTATCCCCATGTGCAGCCATCCGCAATATTGTTGAGTAAACATGCATGTTGAATTACAGAGAGAAATGAATATTTTTCATGGTAAACTATAAACTACTATGAAACGTGTTTGCATGTATTTTTATTGCCTGTTGCTGTTGATCAGAAAGCTTTGCCTGGAACTTACTTGAAGATGAAATAGTACCCAAATTTAATGCAGATCCGCTTTTTAGTGGACAGTTCATGTTACTAACAAGTTCAAGTGGGTCACAATATTGATTTCTGGAATATGTGAGGATTAGGGAGGTTGGGTAGAGATTAAAAAATAGAACTGTGGCAGTCCTAGCACAATACTGCTGTACGTGTATGTATCATGTGTCCGCATCATGTCTGTATGTCTTGTGCTCTTGTCAGGTGTATACAATGTGTAGCCAATACGTCCTAAAAACCTTAATTGGCTGTGACCTCCATCTGCATGTGTTTTGATGCTGGCTTGGACCTGACTCCTGTAGAAGACCTTGTAACTGCCTGTTTGGTGTCTTTTCTTAAGAGGTGACTGAGGGGATGTGATAATTGGAACAGCCTGGCTAGTGCAGACCTGTTCCCTGATCTGGTTCAGATCTGTTCTCCCAATCCTTACTAGGTCAGGAGTGTTCTCTCCATCCTGACCGGTTCAAACCAGTTCTGCCAATCCTTAGTTGGTCATACAAGTTCTCTTCACCCTGACTGGTTCAAACATGTCCCAGTCCTTACTAGGTCAGGCCTGTTCTCTCCCTTCTGACTGGTTCAGACCTGTTCTCCCAATCCTTACTTGGTCAGGCCTGTTCTCTCCCTTCTGACTGGTTCAGATCTGTTCTCCCAATCCTTACTAGGTCAGGCCTGTTCTCTCCCTTCTGACTGGTTCAGACCTGTTCTCCCAATCCTTACTAGGTCAGGCCTGTTCTCTCCCTTCTGACTGGTTCAGACCTGTTCTCCCAATCCTTACTAGGTCAGGCCTGTTCTCTCCCTTCTAACTGGTTCAGATCTGTTCTCCCAATCCTTACTAGGTCAGGCCTGTTCTCTCCCTTCTGACTGGTTCAGACTTGTTCCCATAACTCTGACCATGTCAGCACCAATCCTGGAGCGTGTTCAAACCCGCAGGCTCTTGTCCAGGCACACACAAACCATCCCCACTGCTGCCTCGCCAAGCAAACCAAGGTGGTGAGCATACATAATGTCATTAAAAAAAACCCAAAACATACACATAAGAAAAGCAAGATTTTATAAATGTCAACTTCTTTATTGTGAATAACATGATGGTTCAGAGCATATGTTTGCTCCTTCATCAGGAACTATGTCAGTCATCACCATTCGCCCCAATCTGTAACCTCCAATAAAGAACAAGAAGCTATTTGGTTTGTGACGGAATAACATGAGTTGGTCACAAATGGTTTATTGTAAGAAAGCATTCGCATCCATTCAGGACCGATGTGAGCACTCGCGGTTCTGAACACGCCTCAGGTGTGTGGCAAGGACAGGTAACTCTGACCACATGCTGGAATTACTGAGTCCTCAGGCGAAGGTGGGTAATCCGTTTTGTGAATCCTTTGCTAAAATTCCAGCGTGAGAAAGCAGGGTTTGTTGGAAGTTTCAAACTTATGAAGGTTTGCATTTTTTGCAGCAACTTAATGTAAGCGTAAGAGCCACACCATTCCTCTTTATTGGTCAAGTGTATCAGTATTTTATTAACATCCAGGGAGGTTCTTTTACTCTGCAATGTCATGACAGAATGAAAGAAGTTTTTATGTGTGTATGGAACTTCTATTTCAGTTCTGGAATGTTTGCCATAATTTGCAACAGACTAGGTGACAAATACCAGCATTTGAGTTGGTCATAATGATTCCCAAGATTTCTAGCATATCCTCCTGTGGAGTAGACTTTGGAGAGACTACAATCAGCTTACCGGTAGCTTAGATCCATTGCACTTAAGAGTAGCCAGTGTGGAAGTCTTCATAAAATACGTCTAAGTTAGAAAAGAAATTCAGTTTTCAGATTTTAATGAAACTTTGTTAGAAATATGTTTTTATTTACCCCCCACTGTGCGTTAAGCGTGAAGTGGGGGATACAGTATTAGGCTACGTACATATGGATTGGAATATCTTAAGAACCATTCACTAGATTCTTTCCATATTTGGTACCTAAGTTCATCATAGTAAAAGACAGGTCTCAGTCATGTTTGGTGACATTTACCTTCATTTCAAGGTCACAAGGTGACATTGACCTTTTACCCTTGTCAGTGAGAGATCTCAAGAACCATTTCCAAAATTTTCTTCACATTCATCACCAGTCTTACTCTTGGGAAGGTGCAGGCCCAGTCGATTTTGGCGATCTTCACTTAATGTTCAAGATCACAGAGACACTTTAATCATTTCAGCATGTTCACCTGCATGTTAACCTCGTCAACTCGATGTCTCGAGAACTGGTCACTGAATTTTCTTATTCGTCACCAAGCTTCATCCTGGGAAGCTTCGTCCTTAACTTCGTCTTAAACTGATACCTTCATTTTCATTACTTTTTAAGTTTAATTTGATAATTTGCAGCAGGGGATTAGTGACAATACTTGTTATAAAGCATATGCATCTTTGATGTTTCAGATTTTTGTTGTTACAAAACCATGATTGTTTGCCATGCAAGCATTTTCATGAAACTTGTCATATAGCTTATTGTAACCTAATTGTCTTGCAGTTAGTTAGTTTAATGCAGTTTTGGTGTGACGGATATGTATGCTTGTATTGTTGAAGGTGAATAGCTTCTACAAGTAATATCTTCATTTTGTATCACCTTGAATCACATGTTTCTATAATAAGTCATGATAAGCGTACAACATTTGCGCCTGATAGATGTATGTGCAATTACGATAGCTTTTGTTTCGTTCAGACCATGTCTTGTGTGCTGACATGCCAGTAGTCATGACAACAGAGTTGTGTTATTACAGATTTGTATGGAGGTCATGGCGACTTCCTCCGCAAGGAGCTGCCAGTCACCCCTAGCCAACACAGCCACGCCTTGCAGCCTGTGGGACTGCCTCACTACACCCCAGGGCTCACAAACCACCATGTGCTCACTGTCATGGGTTTCAACAGGGAACAGGTAACAGACGTACAGTCACGTCACTCTCTCCTGAGGCTATGAATGTATGTGTTCACTCACAGAAATGTTTGGTCATATCAGAAGTCACTGAAAGTGAGGAGATGTCGTGCCAGACTAACATCAGCTTTCTGACTGTACTAGATCATGGAATTTTTTTACAAATGCTACCTGCAGAGAAGGTGGAAAACATGTAGAATAATATACAAATGTGCATTCTACAGGAAGGTCTGTCGTTGAACCCGTGAAGATCCAGTTTACACTTGATCTTCAGTAGCTCATGCTTGTTTTAAAAGGCGACTAACAGGATTGGATTGTCATTCTCGCTGACTTCTTTGACACGTCATTGTACCCATTTGCATAGAACGATGCTCATGCTGTTAATGACTGGAATGTCTTGTCCAAACAAATCAGTTTGTAAGAAGGAGTAGGCTTGTCTACAGGTTACTTGTTACAAACCACTTTTGAGGGGCTAAGAATAAAACATCATATTGCTTAGTGTAAACAAAGAAGAAAAGACAACTTGGTCAGTGAAAACAGTGTTTGCAATGAAACATCACTAGACAAGTTCTTATTTGTGTTTGCTGGGTGTTGCTTTTTATCCAGGGATAGATTACTGTGTGTATACAGAGCTGGCAATAGTATTCGTCTGTACACATCCTTCCCCACGATCTAGTGGTGATTTTATGTACATACCTAGTTGTATTTTTGATTTGGGTGTTATAGTTGAGGTTTTCACCTATGATGAAATGTTTGTAATTAGTCGTTCAAATCTAATTTTTTGACTGTTGTATGCTACTACTGTAGCACTCACAGCCGTACATTTCATCACAAATGTTGATGTTTGTAACTGATAACAGTGTAACTCTGTCAACAGCTTCATCAGATCTTCAATCTTGCCCACAACTTCCGTGTTGCGGTGATGAGGGATCGCCCACTTGACTACATCCTCAAGGTCAGTATGTCCACCTTAATTTTACTTTTCTGACAGATAGTCATCTCAGCCTAATGGAATTCTTACTCCTGTGTCAAGGAGTTGGGTGCTACCCACAACTTCCGTGTTGCGGTGATGAGGGATCGCCCACTTGACTACATCCTCAAGGTCAGTATGTCCACCTTAATTTTACTTTTCTGACAGATAGTCATCTCAGCCTAATGGAATTCTTACTCCTGTGTCAAGGAGTTGGGTGCTACCCTTGAGGTTAAAGAAGCTTCCTTGGTTCCTTGAGGTCTGTCACAGTGCTTAAATAATTGTCGTAGCCAGTTCACTCAAGCATGTGGTTTCTGGAAGTAGGTTCTTATTTTGTAGCCAAACCACCGTAGAAAGAAACAACACTAGTATTCATCTGAGGGGATTTCATGTTAGAATATGTCCTTGGTTACCTTTGCTGGTGGTAAGAAGTGACAAGCCCATGAGGTGGCTGGTCGTAATTACGTGGATTGTCGTTCATGCAGCAACCTGTAAAATTTTGAAGTCTTGGTGTAAACTGAACCACTGGGCCCAGATTTTCGAGGCTCTCTCTCTCCAAGCTAGGATAGTCGTAAATCTCATACATTAACATTAAGTTGACATGAACATTTATGGTCCTCCTTAATACAGCCATAATATTGTTAAGTAGGGTTTTAAACAACAGAAAAACAACACATTCTTTGCTCCTTGACCACAGAGCAACAGCGATGGTTTGATTGTCATGAATCTGTTAAAGTTACAAAAACGTAACCTGTCTGTGATCTATGTGATCCTGTGTCAGTCTATGATCTATGTGATCTGTGTCAGTCTATGATCTATGTGATCTGTGTCAGTCTATGATCTATGTGATCCTGTGTCAGTCTATGATCTATATGATCCAGTGTCAGTCTATGATCTATGTGATCCAGTGTCAGTCTATGATCTATGTGATCCAGTGTCAGTCTATGATCTATGTGATCCTGTGTCAGTCTATGATCTATGTGATCTGTGTCAGTCTATGATCTATGTGATCCTGTGTCAGTCTATGATCTATGTGATCTGTGTCAGTCTATGATCTATGTGGTCTGTGTCAGTCTATGATCTATGTGATCCTGTGTCAGTCTATGATCTATGTGGTCTGTGTCAGTCTATGATCTGTGTGATCTAAGTCAGTCTATGATCTATGTGATCCTGTGTCAGTCTATGATCTATGTGGTCTGTGTCAGTCTATGATCTATGTGATCTGTGTCAGTCTATGATCTATGTGATTTGTTTCAGTCTATGATCTATGTGATTTGTTTCAGTCTATGATCTATGTGATTTGTTTCAGTCTATGATCTATGTGATCTAAGTCAGTCTATGATCTATGTGATCCTGTGTCAGTCTATGATCTATGTGATCTGTGTCAGTCTATGATCTATGTGGTCTGTGTCAGTCTATGATCTATGTGGTCTGTGTCAGTCTATGATCTATGTGGTCTGTGTCAGTCTATGATCTATGTGATCCTGTGTCAGTCTATGATCTATGTGATCTGTGTCAGTCTATGATCTATGTGGTCTGTGTCAGTCTATGATCTATGTGGTCTGTGTCAGTCTATGATCTATGTGATCCTGTGTCAGTCTATGATCTATGTGATCCTGTGTCAGTCTATGATCTATGTGATCTGTGTCAGTCTATGATCTATGTGATCTGTGTCAGTCTATGATCTATGTGATCCAGTGTCAGTCTATGATCTATGTGATCCTGTGTCAGTCTATGATCTATGTGATCTGTGTCAGTCTATGATCTATGTGGTCTGTGTCAGTCTATGATCTATGTGGTCTGTGTCAGTCTATGATCCATGTGGTCTGTGTCAGTCTATGATCTATGTGATCCTGTGTCAGTCTATGATCTATATGCTCCAGTGTCAGTCTATGATCTGTGTGATCCAGTGTCAGTCTATGATCTATGTGATCTGTGTCAGTCTATGATCTATATGCTCCAGTGTCAGTCTATGATCTATGTGGTCTGTGTCAGTCTATGATCTATGTGATTTGTTTCAGTCTATGATCTATGTGATCTAAGTCAGTCTATGATCTATGTGATCCTGTGTCAGTCTATGATCTATGTGATCTGTGTCAGTCTATGATCTATGTGGTCTGTGTCAGTCTATGATCTATGTGGTCTGTGTCAGTCTATGATCTATGTGATCCTGTGTCAGTCTATGATCTATGTGATCTGTGTCAGTCTATGATCTATATGCTCCAGTGTCAGTCTATGATCTATGTGATCTGTGTCAGTCTATGATCTATGTGATCCTGTGTCAGTCTATGATCTATGTGATCTAAGTCAGTCTATGATCTATGTGATCTGTGTCAGTCTATGATCTATGTGATCTGTGTCAGTCTATGATCTATGTGATCTGTGTCAGTCTATGATCTATGTGATCTGTGTCAGTCTATGATCTATGTGATCCTGTGTCAGTCTATGATCTATGTGATCTGTGTCAGTCTATGATCTATGTGATCTGTGTCAGTCTATGATCTATGTGATCCTGTGTCAGTCTATGATCTATGTGATCTGTGTCAGTCTATGATCTATGTGATCTGTGTCAGTCTATGATCTATGTGATCTGTGTCAGTCTATGATCTATGTGCCCCATGTCACTATGTGATGAATGTGCTGCATCAACTTTGTAATCTGTTTGTCCTTGTCACTTTGTTATCTGTGTGCCCCATGTCACTTTCTGATCTATGTGCCCCATGTCACTTTCTGATCTATGTGCAAGACCGTAGATAACTTTTCTTAGTAAGTGGGGCACCATCCACATGAAAGCAGTGTTATGTCAACAGGTTGATGCACAACAAATAATCTGTAAAAGGTTTCAGGAGAAGGGGTGGTAGGGTGGACAAAGAATATGCGGCCTGGGCTCCCTATGGCCCCCATGTCACTTTGTGATAAATCTGCCCTGTGTCACTTTGTGATCTGTGTACCCTTGGTAACTTTGTGATATATGTGCCCCATCTCACTTAGTGATCCATATGCTCTGTGTCACTTTGTGATCATTGTGCCCTGTGTCCATTTTCAATCTATGTGCCTCATGTCAGTCTATGATCTATGTGCCATGTGCCACTTTGGGATCTATGAGCCCTGTGTCACTTTGGGATCTACGTGCCCTGTGTCTCTTTTGGATCAATGTGCCCTGTGTCACTTTGGGATCTATGTGCCCCATGTCACTGTGTGATCCATGTCAATCTGTGTTGTATATGAGCTGTGTCATTTTGTGATTGATGTGCCCCTTGTCACGTTGTGATCCATGTCCCCTGTGTCACTATGTAATCTTTGTGCTCCTTGTCAGTCTATGATCTATGTGCCTTGTGTCAGTCTATGTGCCCTATGTCACTTTCTACTTCATGCTTCCCCCTAATCCACAGACATCACATCATGATCTACTACAGGTATTCATGCTCTGAACAATCTCACTTGCCTATGTCCAGGTATATAGATAAAATATATATTCAGTACTCATAACTCATGTGATCACAGACTTAAAATCTAGGCCGTTATTGCTTTCCCGTCATATTGACAGTGTTGCTGTAACCATGTTTTAGGGGAAGGTGATGGCGTCGTTGTTTTATGAGGTGAGCACGAGAACCAGTTGTTCCTTCTCTGCAGCCATGCAGCGTCTAGGTGGCGCTGTCGTCGCCCTTAATGATGCCACTTCTTCATCCAAGAAAGGGGAGACCTTGCAAGGTGAGGATACATGTAACCATGGATGCCTGTGTTCCTGTTAAAGCTGACTGGCTCAAAATATTGAATACATGAATTTCATTCGAACTCGAAAACTAATAAACATTAAAACTGTCGATGAAATACTTATCATAATCAGATCATCAGACCAACTCTGAGAGCTGAGAGGTTTTTGCAGAATTTTGTCCTAAAAATAAAAAGTTGTTTAACAAACTATCATTATAGTATTGTTCACTATTTGTTAAGCTTTAGATTACTTTGTTGGCACTTGTACACATGCTTCTCAAACTCATGACTCTCCCAGCTATTCATCAATCCGCTTTTGAGACAAATGGACTATAGTGTCGATAGTTTATCTTACAGATATTGAGTGGCAGAAGAATGAGTGGTGTAGTATGTACCCTTATTCTTTAAATATTTGAATGTTTTTAATGTTTATAAGTTTTCTGTCTATTCTGTTATGGTGTATTAATTAATAGTGTATAAATTTATGTGTGGTATCCCGGCAGCTGTTATATTGCTGGAATATTAAAGTGCCATAAAGCCAAACTCACTCACTCACTCACTCACTCACTCACTCACTCACTCACTCACTCACTCACTCACTCACTCACTCACTCACTCACTCACTCACTCACTCACATTTTCTTATTGTCTAGTTTTGTACATAAGATTTTGTTTTGTGTCCTAAACTCTGCTGTTTTCAGATACTGTGGCAATGATGTCAGGCTATGCAGATATCATAGTGATTCGCCACCCTGAACCAGGGGCTGTCAGTGTGAGTACCTCAGAGTTGCATCCCTTAGGTGTGGCAGGATATGAATATTACGGAGTCAAATCCCAGTTACTATCTTCAGTATGTCAAGATCATACCAGTGTTTGGTTTCAACAAAGTAGTTTTTTGGGGGTTGCTATTGACAACAATCACATGACCTTAGGGACGTTTGGGATCTGGAATCCCTACAGGTAAATATTGCCTCTTTGTCTAGACACAAGATGGCCAGAAATCAAAACTTTGATCAAAATGCAGATGTAAGATTAGTGATTACTGTTCTTTTTTTGCAACATCAGTTTTCTGATTTCCTGTTGTCTCATGGCAGACTGCAGCAGGAGCAAGCCGAAAGCCGGTCATCAACGCTGGCGACGGGACTGGCGAACACCCAACACAAGCACTACTGGACGTCTTCACGATACGAGAAGAGATAGGAACTGTCAATGGACTCACAGTAAGCACAATATCTGACACCTGTATACCATCTTAATTTTACCATCTTGAAAAATATCTCTATATTTTGTGCATGGTTATTGACCATGGTTATAATATAGTGGCTTCTTTCCATTGTTATATGGAGAACTCTATGAATAGCATTAACAAGGGAGACCACTCTCCAGACCATAAACAATTTTTTATTGCCTACATACTATTTTAGCACTGTGCAGCTTTGCTAATAAAAATTATCTAAAAAGTATTTTTATTTTGTTATCTTATAAAAAATTATTTCATTATTCAACAATCAGCTGTGTAAGCAAACGTTGGTAAAACATATTCTTGCATATAAAATAAGATTAAAACAGCAAGGAATTAGGCTGTGACAATTACCACATTTTTGACAGTAATTTCAGTCTGTATGTACTTATTGTGACCAGATGGATAGAGATCATTTAATGTGGTAAACTCCTGTAGTTCCCCATGAACGTGTTTAATGTTAAATCATCTGAAGAGATCAAGTTATGAAGCCACGTCATACCCAAGGATATTAATCTGTGGTTATGCTATCAACCACCTGTTTGTTCCCACTTTATTAACTGATGTAAAATTCCTCTTACAAACAGCACTGATCACATTTCTGCTTGACAGATTACTATGGTTGGGGATTTGAAGAATGGACGCACAGTTCACTCCCTTGCCCGTCTGCTGACGCTGTACCGTGTCAACCTACGCTACGTGTCTCCACGGTTTCTGCAGATGCCAGAGGATGTCCAACAGCTGGTTCGGTCTCGCGGCATTAGACAGGTACTCACTACTGATCTATTTTGCTTGAGGTCCTGTCAGTTATAGTTGTAATTGTTTGAGTGCATAAATATTGATCAGAGAACAACAACATGCTGTTTAATACCTTCAGTGTGCCAGAAAGTATTATAAGCTCACATAAATCGTGCTTCTGATTGAGTTGAAAGTTTTGTAGCTGCAAAAACCTTTAAGTAACAATGTTCATGAAAGTTGGGACACCAAAATGCGTCGAAGGAATTTCTGAATGTCACGTGTTAAAACACCTCTTACCACATGCTTCTCATGGGGAAATTGTTCGTGAGGGAACACATGACTGCCAATAGCGTCAGTCTGACATCTGAGCTTGTCAGTGAAAGAGCCATTGTTGAGAAAATTATAATGAAATATAGAACTAACATAACATTTTGCATTTCCTTATCAAAGTCAATTTAAAATGATATTAGAAAACCTCATTTGAATTTAGGAGGATGTGAATCAAAATGATTTGAACTATGAAAAATAAATCATCCCTTATGTTTGTATGTGGACGTAGTGCAATACTTTTACAAATCAAGGTCTGTGTCAGACAGAAGTAGTGGTGTGCATAATTAATTGATCTACAAAACATGGTAAATGGCCTCCTTTCAACTTGTCTGTGTGTTAATAGCCACAAGGAGTTGGAACTCCTGTGTACAGGGATGACAATCTTCCTCAAATCCGCAGAATTCCCTGTATTTGATGGCACTGGTCTCATCCCTGTGTGTAACAGATTGTATTGAACTTCTACGATGTTTATGTTTGAAAATATTTCTCATTCAGTTTTGGAATTTATGAATATTTCTGGATATTCACTACAGTGTAAATATAAGTATTTCCTTTGTGTGTAGTTTGCTTCAAGGCTGTGTTAATACATAGAGCTAATGAAAACCCTGTCAGTGTGTTGAATTTATGCAAACCCCAAATATGGATATTGATATTTTGTCAGTGTCAGATTAATGAGATTTGACTGTATGTTTGCACAAAAATCTCATGCATCAAAGCAAAGTTTAACTGTTTAACATAAATATGTTCTCAAAGTAGTTCGGGGGCAACCTGTCACATCAAAGCATTCTTTGGTAAGACAAGTGTCAGGCATTCCATGTTTATCTCACTATGGGATTCTTGTGCAAGGTAAGTTGAGAATTGGTCTTCAGTAAACCATGCTTGTTGGTAGAGGCGACTGGATGGGATCAAGTGGTCAGGCTTGGTGAGTTGGTTGACATGTGTCATAGTTTCCCAGATGCATAGATCAATGCTCATGCTGTTGATCACAGGGTTGTTTGGTTAAGACTCAATTATTTACAGACGGGTGCCATATAGCTGGAATTTTGCCGAGTGCAAAATACTACTAAACTGACTCACTCACTCACTCCCCCACTCATAAGGCTGGAAATGTGATACATGCAATGTCAAATGGTGGGAATTGAAATAAAAGTTTGCACGCCCTCACACTCACTCCTTCACTCACTCACTCACTCACCGGCCATTCACAGCATAGAATTGATTCTATTTGTCTCAGCGTTAAGGTGTGGTGAATAGCTGAATGGGCTGGTAATTCCTCATGAACATCTGGCCCACAGGAACAGCAGATGTATGGAGCCCACTGAAGCTACCAGTGTTCTTCAGGGAATCCATACTGGAAGCTGTAAAGTGCAATAAACACCACATGTGAGATTGCATGCATAATTAACCGCAAATATAACAAATGTATTGATGTAATGTACATCATGTAAAGTGCAGTGAGCAAAAGAACATCATGTTCTTCAGAGCTTGTAGCCAATGTTGGTGCCATTTATTTTGTCACTGGAATGTTTGTTTGAGTTGATTTTGTTGTTGCAAAATCATTTTGCAATTTTCTATCTTTATAAAGGTGGTGTCTTTATGCATACAGTAAAACAGCATTTTGTCAGAGTTGAAGGGAGTTATGCATAAGTTGACGCAGTGAAAAATGTAAATTAACAAGAAATATTCCAGAACCAAACTTTCAGTTCAAAGTGTTTGATGCATCCAAGATAAGGTGTAATTGATAATGGATCGCACATTCCAGTGATTGACATCATGATCATCAGCTTTGATAGGAAAACACGTATCTACCAAGTCATATTGGTGTGACTGGCTTCATTTGTTACCGATGGTTGACTGGAAATGTTTGGTATGTATATATGACTGATTGGAAGTGTGTGGTATGATTGATAGTAAATGTCATGCATAACTGACTGGAAATGTGTAGTATGACAGGCAGTATCATCAGCAGTATTTTCATTGGAAATGTTTGGTATGTCTGATGGTAATTGTCATGTATGATTGATTGGGAATGTTTGGTATGACTAATAGTAAATGTCATGCATGATTGACTGGGAATGTTTGGTATGACTGATAGTAAATGTCATTCATGATTGGCTGGGAATGTTTGGTATGACTGATAGTAAACGTCATGCATGATTGACTGGGAATGTTTGGTATGACTGATAGTAAATGTCATGCATGATTGACTGGGAATGTTTGGTATGACTGATAGTAAATGTCATTCATGATTGACTGGGAATGTTTGGTATGACTGATAGTAAATGTCATTCATGATTGACTGGGAATGTTTGGTATGACTGATAGTAAATGTCATTCATGATTGACTGGGAATGTTTGGTATGACTGATAGTAAATGTCATGCATGATTGACTGGGAATGTTTGGTATGACTGATAGTAAATGTCATTCATGATTGACTGGGAATGTTTGGTATGACTGATAGTAAATGTCATTCATGATTGACTGGGAATGTTTGCTTATATTGCCAGCATGTCTAGTATGATGGACAATGAATGTTTGTATGATTGATGGTTTTTCTTTAGTGGGTTGACAGAGAATCACCCCCTCACTCCTTGTACATATGAACTGGAAAATTGCTGAATGCAGCATTTAACAAAAAGATAATATTAGAGATACAGATATTTCAGGTGACCTGCAGTGCCATGTTCTAGCCTAAATGTTTACTACCCAAGATGTTTACTACTGTTGATGTGTCATTCAATGAAGAAACAGAGCCAGCAGAGCGCCCTAAGGAATGCAAAGATTTGGGGCATTGCAGATATCATGTTTGTTAAAACCAATGCCTCTTTTGTTAACTCTTTTATTTCTCTTTTAGGAGGTGTTTAATTCCCTGGAGGAGGCCCTGTCAGACACGGATGTTTTGTACATGACACGGATACAAAAAGAGAGGTTCACATCTCTGCAGGAATACGAACAGGTAACCTGACTATTATTTCATTTGTCTGTAGCAGATTTTATTGCTTTTCTGTCTTAGTGCTGTATTATATTTCAGGTTTAAGGATATTGAGCGAATCTAGTTTGTGGACAGTTGTCTGGATTTCTTACTTGAATTTGTTTTCAGGATCATTTAGGTGTGGAAACTTACTGACTGTATTGAAACCAGAATCATGACGTTATCTGGGTGTGCTTTGTCGTGTCACCATTTATGGTTATGTTCAGTTTGTGATTTAATAGTGTGAAGTGATTTTAATCTGTGGCTTATTTTGATAGTCATTTAATACTAATCCAGTAAATAGATTATGCCTAAGTGTGATTGGTTGACCTCCAAGATCATTCAGTCTGTCAAGGATTACAAAAGATTGATCAAGTTCTTTCGATGAAAGATATCTTTATGTGAGAGGACCCCATTCTTTGAATTCCTTCTTCATGGGTCAGAGACACATGGTTTGTATCGTGCAATGCCTGAGTCAGTGACGCTGTTTAGCTCACCTAAACAGACTGATAAGGATGTTTGTCTCACCTGAACCATTTAATAAGTTAAGCTCCCATGAATCAGCAAGATGAGTTGACCTCACTTGAACTGTCTGACGATAAGAAGGTTAGGTCACCAGAACATTGATAGTAAGAGGTTAAGCTCTCCTGAACCTTGGGATAAACATAAGGTTAGCTCATCTGAACTATGGGATAACCATGAGGTTAGCTCACCTGAACCATGGGATAACCATGTAACCTCAGGTTAGCTCACCTGAACTATCTGCTAAGGACAAGTTTACATTTAGCTCACCTGAACCATCTGATGAGGGGACATTTAGCTCAGCATATAGGTATTATGGGAATCAATAAGAATGGAAGTTAAACTACATGGATTACATCCAAGAATTTTCTAAATGTTATAATTCATGTAATTGAATCTTTTTTTAGTTTCAAAAGTTTATAGTTGCTGCAGCTCCTTCCAGCATTGCTAATATTTCCGGTATCCAAATTTCAGTGAGGAAGGAGAGCTACAAGCCATTACTCCAAACAAGCATAACTTACAAGCTGAGTTTGGACATTAACAGTTGGCTCAGTAATCATTCTCAGTCAAACTCTGTGAAAAATTCAGCTAATTATTTGTACAGAGTACTTGTGATTGATCTGTTTAATTCTGTCATAGTGTGGGCAGTATTTGTGCTGAATTTGACATCCATTTCTCATGCATATATTGAAGACATGTGTACATTTTGTTGTCTGCTGATTTTCGCACGATGACTGAATGTTATGTGAACAAGATGATCCAGTCTTAGATAGAGAGAGTTGTACATACTGACATTGTCAATGAAGTGCTAGATCGTTTCTTCAGATAGTGCATAATTAGATACAAATCAAGAATTAACAATGAAATCTTAAAGGGGAGATAAGTAGGTAATCTCTGTTGCAGATGTTTGACATCTTGCGTGTTCTAAGTTATTCATATCAGCTTATTCGTGGCATCTTCAAAACCTTACTGTGAAGCAAATAAATACATAAATATATTTGTGGACAAACTGGCACTGCGCGAAGTGAAATGTCTTGACTGCACTCTGAGGCTTATCAACTTCAATATGCTAGGTGTTCTCAGTGCAATCAAGGCATTTCACTGAAAACATCTTTAAGTCAAATAGCCCCAAAGTTTAGATAGTGTCGTTTGAAAAATAACACAGGGAGAATAGCTTATCAAACAATGCAAGAGAACATTGATTCAATCTTATGTGTGAAAATTTGTGTAATTTTGTACTGTTTTACAAATTTGATTTTAATGTTCGCAAAATGAAATATGGCAGACAAGCATCTCTGGTAATGAAGCACTTTACCTAAATAGTGTACGTGACAAAGGAGGCCCAAACCTTCAGATTATGTTGTTATTGAAAAATACATACCTGCAATCAATTTCCTGTTTATGAATTGCCAAGCAGTTGCTTGGTGAAGTAATGCAAGGCGGTAGAGAAACCTTTAGATCCAAAACAGTCATGTGTATTCATTGATATTGACTTTGCAATAAAGTAAGACATAAATTATAAAATATGCTAACGCATATTGGGAATGTTACTCTGATTCACCAGTTCCCAGTCAGTAATAGAATTATGTGTCAGCTGGTGATCATTTCTGTAACTCTGACTATAAACATTGTTCTGTTTCTTTTGTGGCTTTATTTTGGGGACTGAAATGTTTATCTGAGGAAAAATTAGTTTCTTCATGAATTGTCCAGACTTCAGTCAGGAGGTTAGCTTCTCAAGATCCTGGACTCATGGCATCTCAGCATCTTTGAGTCTACGCATCTCAGGATCCTGGACTCCGCATCCTTGAGTCTAGGCTTCTCAGGATCCTTGAGTCTTGGCATCTCGGCATCCTTGAGTCTAGGCATCTCAGGATCCTTGAATTTCGGCATCTGAAAAACCTTGTCTAGGCATCTTGGGATCCTGGACTCATGGCATCTTGGCATCCTTGGGTCTAGGCATCTCAGGATCCGTGAGTTTCGGCATCTGAAAAGCCTTGAGTCTTGGCATCTCAGATTCCTTGAGTGTTTGCGTTTTGTGATCTTTGTCATGATGTCAAGTAAACATAGAAATACTAGATACGTGTGACCTAGATGCTTTATTTCATGTGTGCTTATGTTTTTAAATTTGAACTTGATACAAATAATTCACTTGAAAACAAATGTGAGTATGTAGCATGTGGAATGGATATGTGAGATAAAATTGTGAAAATATTTACCAAAATGTGTATTTCACCCTGTAATTTCAATAAAATATGTATTCTTATGTCTACAATTTAGCATGATTGTAGGTAATTATTTGGCAAAGCTACTTAGCCGGTCCACTAGTTTTGGGAGCTGGTTTATATAGTCATCGTTCTTCATTAAAAAAATTTCTAGTTTCAGACTTTTTTTTATGTGGATTATAATCATTCATTTATATGTAGATTGTATGTAGATTGAGTGGGAACATGAGCGGTTTCTGCATATACTAGCATATACTTCACAGTCTGGTTTCTTTTTCTACTCTTTGAATAGATCTCAGGGCAGTTCAAAAATACTTTTCTATACAGGACTTAAATCTTTTTACGTGAGGTTGAAATGTGCGTCTGCTACTCACAAATGTATAGAATGAAAGCGTAATTTTAGATATACCAGTGTAGAAGGCCATTTCTTCCCCGGGCTAAACTTTCATGGGGGAAGTTTTGGTCCAGTATATTCTTACCCTGGAGAAAGTTTGGGCTAGGCTAAAGTTGCAAGATATCTTCATGTACTTCTGGCTACATATCTGTAGATACTTCTGGTTCGGAAAATGCTGGGTGACCAAACATGTACAGTTTGTACATGCCGAGAGTCACAATGCAGTCCTGTACGGTCAAGACATGATCATAGATTCTTGTGACCAATTACCCCTCATTCTAGATGTTTTAGAAATATTATCCGTGGGGTTTTGACTGAAAAGTTCATATAGAGTGAGTGAGTGAGTTTAGTTTTACACTGCACTCAACAATATTCCAGCTGCATGGCAACGGTCTGTAAATAATCGAGTCTGGACCTGACAATTCAGATCTGTGCAGTTGGGAACCGATGACATGTGTCAGCCAAGTCAGCAAGTGTGACCACCTGATCCCGTTAGTCACATCTTACGACACACATAGTCGCCTTTTATGGCAAGCATGGGTTGTTGAAGGCCTATTCTACCCCGGGACCTTTACGGATCAGTTCATATAGTTTCCTCGATAGTTTCCCATTTTCCAAACCGAAAGTATTTACAGCTATATAGCCAGAAATGTTTGAAGATATCTTGAAATCATTTCCATTCAACATATCCTTAATTTATTTTATGATATCTCTAATTCAATTCCACATATATTCAATACAATTCAAGATATCTTTAAAGCAATTTTAGATATTGGTAAAAGCAAGAATTAAAGATATCTTAATCGAATTAAACAACTGAAGTGAACATATCTGTAATTCGTTTGTCGATATGTATAAATCATTTCAAGATATCTAGAACTGAACTCAAGATCTCTAATACAATTATATACAATATCATGTTTTATTTTACAGATATCTTTAACACATTTAGAGATATCACGAAATATGTTCTTTATATCTCTATCACATTTTGAGATGTCAGTAATTCTGTTTGGGATATGTGAATTTAATTAAAGATATTTTCAGTTATTTACAGATATCTTTAGAGCCAAGTTTGAAATCTTTAAATAAAATACAGATATCTTTAAAACAATTGAAGATGTCTGTAATTGCTCAATAAATCTCAAAACAGCTTGCCATATTAGGCTACTTCCTCCCCCCCACCCCTTGTTTTTATATCAGAAGTGGGAGATTCTGGCCTAGATAGGCTACTTCCTCCCCCCCTTCCCCACCCCACCCTTGTTTTTATATCAGAAAGGGAGAACAAGTTCTTACAAACATCAAACTGACAGTTTTAAATTTTGGTGACACATTTTTGCCAAATAGTACATTCTTGCCACTGACTTTGGTATAGTGAATTGAATGCATGCATGTGAGAACAGCTTATATCTCTACATCCATCTTGCTCCTGCTGCCATTTCTATGAAGACACATATTTCTTCATCTGTCAGAATCATCCCGCCATAAGATTTCAACATTCAGTCACACATTTGATGGCTGAATAAGATGTAATGTACACAGGCTGCTTGCTCTATTATCATGCCGTTTAAGATGTAGTATACACAGGCTGCTTGCTCTATTATCATGTTGTTTAAGATGTAATGTACACAGGCTGCTTGCTCTATTATCATGCTGTTTAAGATGTAATATACACAGGCTGCTTGCTCTATTATCATGCTGTTTAAGATGTAATGTACACAGGCTGCTTGCTCTATTATCATGCTGTTTAAGATGTAATGTACACAGGCTGCTTGCTCTATTATCATGCTGTTTAAGATGTAATATACACAGGCTGCTTGCTCTATTATCATGCCGTTTAAGATGTAATGTACACAGGCTGCTTGCTCTATTATCATGCTGTTTAAGATGTAATGTACACAGGCTGCTTGCTCTATTATCATGCTGTTTAAGATGTAATGTACACAGGCTGCTTGCTCTATTATCATGCTGTTTAAGATGTAATATACACAGGCTGCTTGCTCTATTATCATGTTGTTTAAGATGTAATGTACACAGGTTGCTTGCTCTATTATCATGCTGTTTAAGATGTAATGTACACAGGCTGCTTGCTCTATTATCATGCTGTTTAAGATTTAATATACACAGGCTGCTTGCTCTATTATCATGCTGTTTAAGATGTAATATACACAGGCTGCTTGCTCTATTATCATGCTGTTTAAGATGTAATATACACAGGCTGCTTGCTCTATTATCATGCTGTTTAAGATGTAATGTACACAGGCTGCTTGCTCTATTATCATGCTGTTTAAGATGTAATGTACACAGGTTGCTTGCTCTATTATCATGCTGTTTAAGATTTAATATACACAGGCTGCTTGCTCTATTATCATGCTGTTTAAGATGTAATGTACACAGGCTGCTTGCTCTATTATCATGCTGTTTAAGATTTAATATACACAGGCTGCTTGCTCTATTATCATGCTGTTTAAGATGTAATGTACACAGGCTGCTTGCTCTATTATCATGCTGTTTAAGATGTAATGTACACAGGTTGCTTGCTCTATTATCATGCTGTTTAAGATTTAATATACACAGGCTGCTTGCTCTATTATCATGCTGTTTAAGATGTAATGTACACAGGCTGCTTGCTCTATTATCATGCTGTTTAAGATTTAATATACACAGGCTGCTTGCTCTATTATCATGCTGTTTAAGATGTAATGTACACAGGCTGCTTGCTCTATTATCATGCCGTTTAAGATGTAATATACACAGGCTGCTTGCTCTATTATCATGCTGTTTAAGATGTAATGTACACAGGTTGCTTGCTCTATTATCATGCCGTTTAAGATTTAATATACACAGGTTGCTTGCTCTATTATCATGCTGTTTAAGATTTAATATACACAGGCTGCTTGCTCTATTATCATGCTGTTTAAGATGTAATGTACACAGGCTGCTTGCTCTATTATCATGCCGTTTTAGATGTAATATACACAGGCTGCTTGCTCTATTATCATGCTGTTTAAGATGTAATGTACACAGGTTGCTTGCTCTATTATCATGCTGTTTAAGATGTAATATACACAGGCTGCTTGCTCTATTATCATGCTGTTTAAGATGTAATATACACAGGCTGCTTGCTCTATTATCATGCTGTTTAAGATGTAATATACACAGGCTGCTTGCTCTATTATCATGCTGTTTAAGATGTAATATACACAGGTTGCTTGCTCTATTATCATGCTGTTTAAGATGTAATATACACAGGCTGCTTGCTCTATTATCTTGCTGTTTAAGATGTAATGTACACAGGCTGCTTGCTCTATTATCATGCCGTTTAAGATGTAATATACACAGGCTGCTTGCTCTATTATCATGCCGTTTAAGATGTAATATACACAGGCTGCTTGCTCTATTATCATGCTGTTTAAGATGTAATGTACACAGGTTGCTTGCTCTATTATCATGCTGTTTAAGATGTAATATACACAGGCTGCTTGCTCTATTATCATGCTGTTTAAGATGTAATATACACAGGCTGCTTGCTCTATTATCATGCTGTTTAAGATTTAATATACACAGGCTGCTTGCTCTATTATCCTGCTGTTTAAGATGTAATATACACAGGCTGCTTGCTCTATTATCATGCTGTTTAAGATGTAATGTACACAGGCTGCTTGCTCTATTATCATGCCGTTTAAGATGTAATGTACACAGGCTGCTTGCTCTATTATCATGCCGTTTAAGATGTAATGTACACAGACTGCTTGCTCTATTATCATGCTGTTTAAGATGTAATGTACACAGGCTGCTTGCTCTATTATCATGCTGTTTAAGATGTAATGTACACAGGTTGCTTGCTCTATTATCATGCTGTTTAAGATGTAATATACACAGGCTGCTTGCTCTATTATCATGCTGTTTAAGATGTAATATACACAGGCTGCTTGCTCTATTGTCATGCCGTTTAAGATTTAGTATACACAGGCTGCTTGCTCTATTATCATGCTGTTTAAGATTTAATATACACAGACTGCTTGCTCTATTATCATGCTGTTTAAGATGTAATATACACAGGCTGCTTGCTCTATTATCATGCTGTTTAAGATGTAATATACACAGGCTGCTTGCTCTATTATCATGCTGTTTAAGATGTAATATACACAGGCTGCTTGCTCTATTATCATGCTGTTTAAGATGTAATATACACAGGCTGCTTGCTCTATTATCATGCTGTTTAAGATTTAATATACACAGGCTGCTTGCTCTATTATCATGCTGTTTAAGATTTAATATACACAGGCTGCTTGCTCTATTATCATGCTGTTTAAGATGTAATATACACAGGCTGCTTGCTCTATTATCTTGCTGTTTAAGATGTAATATACACAGGCTGCTTGCTCTATTATCATGCTGTTTAAGATGTAATATACACAGGCTGCTTGCTCTATTATCATGCTGTTTAAGATGTAATATACACAGGCTGCTTGCTCTATTATCATGCTGTTTAAGATGTAATATACACAGGCTGCTTGCTCTATTATCATGCTGTTTAAGATGTAATGTACACAGGCTGCTTGCTCTATTATCATGCTGTTTAAGATGTAATATACACAGGCTGCTTGCTCTATTATCATGCTGTTTAAGATGTAATATACACAGGCTGCTTGCTCTATTATCATGCTGTTTAAGATGTAATGTACACAGGCTGCTTGCTCTATTATCATGCTGTTTAAGATGTAATATACACAGGCTGCTTGCTCTATTATCATGCTGTTTAAGATTTAATATACACAGGCTGCTTGCTCTATTATCATGCTGTTTAAGATTTAATATACACAGGCTGCTTGCTCTATTATCATGTTGTTTAAGATGTAATATACACAGGCTGCTTGCTCTATTATCATGCTGTTTAAGATTGTTTAAGATGTAATATACACAGACTGCTTGCTCTATTATCATGCCGTTTAAGGTGTAATATACACAGGCTGCTTGCTCTATTATCATGCTGTTTAAGATGTAATATACACAGGCTGCTTGCTCTATTATCATGCCGTTTAAGATTTAATATACACAGGCTGCTTGCTCTATTATCATGCCGTTTAAGATTTAATATACACAGGCTGCTTGCTCTATTATCATGCTGTTTAAGATTTAATATACACAGGCTGCTTGCTCTATTATCATGCTGTTTAAGATTTAATATACACAGGCTGCTTGCTCTATTATCATGCTGTTTAAGATGTAATATACACAGGCTGCTTGCTCTATTATCATGCTGTTTAAGATGTAATATACACAGGCTGCTTGCTCTATTATCATGCTGTTTAAGATGTAATATACACAGGCTGCTTGCTCTATTATCATGCTGTTTAAGATGTAATATACACAGGCTGCTTGCTCTATTATCATGCTGTTTAAGATTTAATATACACAGGCTGCTTGCTCTATTATCATGCTGTTTAAGATTTAATATACACAGGCTGCTTGCTCTATTATCATGCCGTTTAAGATTTAATATACACAGGCTGCTTGCTCTATTATCATGCTGTTTAAGATTTAATATACACAGGCTGCTTGCTCTATTATCATGCTGTTTAAGATGTAATATACACAGGCTGCTTGCTCTATTATCATGCTGTTTAAGATGTAATATACACAGGCTGCTTGCTCTATTATCATGCTGTTTAAGATGTAATATACACAGGCTGCTTGCTCTATTATCATGCTGTTTAAGATTTAATATACACAGGCTGCTTGCTCTATTATCATGCTGTTTAAGATGTAATGTACACAGGCTGCTTGCTCTATTATCATGCTGTTTAAGATGTAATATACACAGACTGCTTGCTCTATTATCATGCTGTTTAAGATGTAATATTTGTTGTGTTTATGTATAAATATAATGGAACGTTATTCACATAGGCAATTTTACTAATCCATAATCACTTATGGTGAGAAATATTTTTCATGTATCCATGGGCCAAGTATACCCCTTATCAAGCTTTGTCTTCTGAATGTAGAATAAGGCACTACAGTGGATTGATAGATGATACAGCATTTGATACAGGTATTGTATCATCTGTCCAAATCATGTCACCATAAGATGTAATATACACAGGCTGCTGTGGGCCAAGTATACCCCTTATCAAGCTTTGTCTTCTGAATGTAGAATAAGGCACTACAGTGGATTGATAGATGATACAGCATTTGATACAGATATTGTATCATCTGTCCAAATCATGTCACCATAAGATGTAATATACACAGGCTGCTGTGGGCCAAGTATACCCCTTATCAAGCTTTGTCTTCTGAATGTAGAATAAGGCACTACAGTGGATTGATAGATGATACAGCATTTGATACAGATATTGTATCATCTGTCCAAATCATGTCACCATAAGATGTAAACATTCAATCTCACTTTTGATTGGTATGGACATGCAAGGTGTTTAGTTTAAATTACGAATATAGTAATAATTTTGAGATACGTAGGAAGAATGGCCTAGGCTAGAACTTCCCCAAGGAAAGTTGTCATAGGCCAAAGTTCACCCAATGAAAGTTTGGCAGGGGAAAAGTTTGGCCTGTTACACCATCATATTCACTGTTCATAGTGCCAAGAAATATACAGTTCGTTTAACTATAGTGATCATTAAACCATATGGTTTCATTTGCTAGATTATTTCATCACATTATTGGATCCTTGAATCTTACGTATGGACGCTTGCAGTTAGTAAATGGGGTTCTGTGGACCACTAACTCTATAAGTCAATGTAAAACTCCGTCATAATTTTATTGTGAAATGGTAATATTTTGATTCCATATTGTATTGTGCATCATTTTCATTCTCATAGGGGCAGTGAGGTAGCCTAGTTGTTAAAGCGTTTACTAGTCATGGTGAAGGTCTGAGTTCGATTCCCCACATGGGTACAGAGTGTGAAGCCCATTTCTAGTGTTCTCGCTGTGATTCTGCTGGAGCAGTGCTGACAGTGGCACAAAACAATACTCGCTTACTCATTCTCACATAGGTGGCAGAAGGGCATGTTAGTGGTTAAAGCATTTGATCAAACTAATGGCAAAAACCTTGGCTCGGTTACCAATGTAGGTATTGTTGATTAGATAATACTAGCCCATAGATAGAAAACCGAGGTTTTCAAGAGTAATTGCTGACCACGCCTGACTGAACAAGTGACTGTGCTAATCAGCACCCCATATTTCATCAGTTAAAATCTGGGAAACCACTAGATGCTGACTTGTAAATGATGAGTAAATAGAACAGAACCATTAGATGCTAGATGATCATTTCCTTTGAGTGACTGAAGAATTTCAGAGTCCCCAAGGTCGTTAGTTGCCTCTATGTAAACACCAGGTGTCTGAAAGACAGACAGTGTGCGAAATAGTTTCCAAAATTTGCTGGCTCGTCAGGCTTAGCTATGTCTGAAAGTTACTTGCCCACAAAAGAATTCCCTAGTCCAAACATTTAATATAGAAATCAAGCAGAAGATTTCATCAAGGTAAGCTGCGAATATGATGAAGATTTTTATCATGTCATATTCTTACATAATTTAAAAGTGTATTTCATAATTTAGAAGTTCGCAAGGTGGAGACAGTGATATATTTAGAAAATGACTCAATGACTAACCAATCGGGCCAGTAAATCTGCACAGTCATTGGACCTAGGTTTGATCCCCTACATGGGTACAGAGTGTGAAGCCCATGTCTGATGTTCCCTGACGTGATATTGCTGGAATATTGCTGAAAGTGGTCTAAAACCATTCTCACTCAATCCAGATAAGATAATCACTGTTTTAATGTGAAGAGTTAAAGACATTGATGCCAGGTTTGCCTGCACTGAGAGAATGTCTGACACTTCCTTTCAGTGGCCTTGCATGTCTGCTCATGTCAACCCCTTGGCAAGGTATTTGTTACCTGTGTACCATACACGTTTCTGTCTTGTCACTCACCAATGACGTAAACCCATTGTCTTTCCAGTAACTTTTCGGTATCTTTTCCCATCAAAGTGACCTCAAAAGGGTTTTATTCATTCTCTGTTCAAAATCTAGATTTCCATGTACACGTCTTACGTTTGCCATTTCACCAAGGCTTTGTTGTGCAAGTTATGCTTCGGAGTGCAACAACTATCAACTACATTGGCTCCCAATGTTCATATTACCACTTCGTGTAACAAAATCACTTTGAAAACCGTATCAAAACTGGTGTGAAATGAGAGACTGAGACAAGAATCGGCTTTGGTTCACATTATTGTTTTGACATAATGGTAGTTGTTGACACATCGTTTTATCTACACTACATGTGACATTAGAATAGGTTGAATGAATGAGATACCATCTCCTGCAGATGCCAGACTTGTTGTTTCTGCTCCTGCTTATATTACAGTCGAAGACTTCATTACTGTTGTAGGAATAAGCCATGTCCCTCACCATACACAGGTCATACAATCCTGGAAAAGCCTGGACTTTGGGCGCTTTACTTTAAAAAGCGTGGAAAAAAAATTTTACCTTGAAAAGCCTGGTGAAAGACTCAAAAGCCTTGAATTTCAAGTTACAGCTTGAATTGAAGATTGTGTCTGCTAACCCATTCAACACCGTAGGCCAGTAAACCATCTATTCAGTAGTTGCATCAAAATGATATACAATTTTAGGAATCTAACTAATGTTAGCAGAGTTCCAAGGTGTTTAGGTGTTGGGTATTGATGAACATCTTGCTCTGTAGTATTTTTTAATTACCTTTCTAAACTGATATATTTAGCAATTCATGGGGACACTTTCTAGTCAAACAGACTAAAACTGTGCTCAGAAGGTCATTCTCGTATTATGTTCATTAGGTTTACTTATATAATTGCTTGTCTTATTGGTCTTAATTTTGCCCAGAAAAGCCTGGAAAAAAGACAGGAAAAAGCCTTAAATTTTGGTCTTGAAATGCTGTACAAACTCTGCATGTCAACACTGACTCGACTCTAATCCCAGGTATGAAAAACATGGTGATATACAATAGGCCTCCGTAACTTCAATTTTGTGTCTTGTTAATGAAGTATCTGGAAGAAATATTGACATGTATCCATTTTTTTGTGTGTGTGTGTGAGAAAAGGAGCAGTGGGGTAGTCTTAATAAAGAGTCTACTTGTCACGCCAAAGACCCATGTTCAATTCCCCCACAAGGTACATTGTGTGAAGCACATTTCTTGTGTTCCCTGCTGTTATATAGTTGGAAAAGTGACATGAAACTAAATTCATTCACTCACTCACTCACTCACTCACTCACTCACTCATTGAGGGATTTTGTAGAAATAAATAGTATTGAATGAAAAATTGCATCACACTTTGTGAGACTATAAAAGCAAAGGTGCCATTGTCTCTCTGGCCTTTATCTGGCAGTAGGGTAGCTGAGTGTTTAAAGCATTCACTCATCACTCTAAAAGTCTGGGTTTGATTCCCCTATACAATGTATGAAGCCCATTTCTAGTTCTCAACACCACACTATAGCAGGAATATTGCTGAAAGGAGCATAGGACCACACTCACACTGGGTCAATACCAGTTGTTACGTTATGATATGAGGCACAGGGGCCAGTCTACTTCATTGCAATGATATCATGATGATATCATGAATGGGATACCGCTTTACGATCAGGAGAAAACACGCCTCCAAGGATTTGGTAGATCATATAAAAACGGAGAGGGAGGATTTTCCTGACCCCAATGGATTTATATTATCTACCAAAACCGAGAAGTGTTTTCCCTAACATATATACCATCAATGATCGATAATTACAATGTAGATGATCATTTAATGAAGCTACATAGCAATAACTGAAGTGCAAGTAAAATTTAATGACCGTAACTATAAATAGATAGTTCAACCCCACTTCCTTCGTCGGCCTGTTGGCCGTGTGGTAGAGCGTCTCCCGTCACAGCTGAGAGTTGCCATTCCAGTTTTTCTAGCGAAAACATTTGCACTCTGTGCTTAAACATGTACGATATTTTACAACTGATTTCAAACACTTATAGATCATTTGAATGTTGATGTTCGTACAGGGTTAGAAAAAGACAATTACAAAACATATAACATGGGAAGAGGTCTTACTAGCAAAACAAAAACCTCAACTGCGGTTATTGTGGGAAAACGAGAGATGACCTAATATGTAGTGAGAAGCACACTTCAGGTTTATATACCAGAAGCAGCAGCATGCAGCTTATTCTGTGACAGCATGTCATGAAGCTTGTATGAAGCAATGATATATATTTATAGCAAAGGTCTGTTTGCTGAGCATGCTTGTCAAAGATGGCCGTACAAATACCATACAATTTAATTAATTCATGCAAACTTGGCTCACTTGCACAAAGAAATCTTAGCACAACAATGTAACTCATTCTCCAGTATAGGTTAAAAAAGCTGCAGTGCTGACATCGCTTTGTACAAGTGAGCCCAGGTTTTCTTTTCAGAAAGAAGTAAGATTTATGGACGTCAACTTCTATATTGTGAATAACATCATTTTTCAGCGCGTATGCTTGCTCCTTCCTTTTTTCTCATCACTCCATTTCTAAATGCCCTTCTAAGATTTGGTTTTCTTTTGTTTGTCATTTTAACCGATGACTTAATTTTGTCAATGTAAGCAGACGTCAGTGTCTGTGGTAGTAGTCAAATCATTTCAAGAGACTTTTTAACTTCAAATGAGTATATACAGGCATTATGAAAGTCAGTCAATGAAATTTCATAGTAAAATACAAAAGTTTGCTTGAAGAAATATCTACTCTTTGTTCAGATGGGTGGAGATAAGTTGCAAAATATAGGTTAACATTTTCATGACCTAATGGAAGGTAAAAAAAGATAGTTGAGCTTGCAGAGTAGGTGGGATTGATTGTATGTGTTGAGAGAAAGGCAGCATGTGACATATGACAATCTGGTATCAACACTTATGTGGAGGTGTATTCATTCGATGAAGATCCAACTGGTATGAAATCATATGCATGTGAAACAGAACTATCATATAGTGACTATCTTGAGACAGCTAGGCATGTGGTGGACGTAATAGAATATTTAATCAGTGTGGGTAGACGGAAGTTGTGTGGAATGTCTTGCAATGAATGAAATACTTGTTTTCAAGTACACATCTTTTAAAAACTAATATTTGTAGATCCTGTTGTGTAGTCATGTGTCTGAAAATGTGATCCTTGTTACTTATTTCTCACAGTATGGTGGCAAAAGTAGGGGATTCGACTCTGTAGATAATTAGATTATGCAGTCTTCAAAAGCATGATTTTTGTTTGTCAGGAATTTTTCCAGGTCCCCCGGACATAACTGTTCTTCTGTTGTAAAGTATTCATTTGTGCAAATTGAATGATGTTAGTCATGAACACACAGAGCTATCTGTTTTCAGTTTTCTTGGGGGATGGGGAAATCGGTCATATTTCTGATGTTGTGTTAGTGTAAACAATTAAAATGATATTAGGTCATAAATGATTACACTTTTGATCTTTTCCATGAAATGTTTTCTGATTTTCCTTTGAAGTCTGTCACGCCGAAGACTTCAGTTCGAATCCCCACATGGGTGTAATGTATAAAGCCCACTTCTGTTGTCCCCTGCGATATGTAGATATTGCTGGAGTTTTAGTTGGTAAGACTCAACTCACTAACTGGTTCATGCTAATCTGGAAGGGAAGGTGTGGATGTTTTACAACTTTTATCAGTTTTTGAAATAAACCAAAAACCCAGTCAGTCATCCAGGCAAGTAACCTCAAAATGTTACCAGCCCTCAATGGATTTGTTCAGGCAAGTTCTGGTGAATTTACCATCACAAGTGGTACATGCAATATTTTTACCAGTTCATCGGGCTGGCTAGATGTAAATTTAGACTGTCCGTAAAAAATCTAGCCTGTCTCGTGTGGGATGGCCTTATTTCATTCAGTGGTTTTATGAAACCTACATAAACCATGACGATGATGCTGACAAGTCTTGATATGGACCAGGCATATAATCATACTCCCTCACTTGCTCAGCTTGTCAGAATAAGGTAACGACATGTCCAAAATAATGACCAGTTACTGGGAGTTGCAACAAATACACTAGGAGGCAAATGTGCTGTTTCCTGAATGTAACGAATATGAATACTTATATTCATGAATGCTTATTAGTTGATATCAAAGCAATATACATAACAGGAAATCCCTTTTGATTACTTGCATCAGTTTAAATGACATTTTATGTAAATAAAAAATGTCAATTACAGCTATATGACAGTGTCGTAAAGGCCATGGCACAGTTATATTTGGGCAAGATTGCATTTTGCATATCTAGATTAGCAACAAACTAGTTTCAACTAAAAACTCTTAATATATTCATAAATGTTTGATTGTAGTGAACATGAACAATGAATTGAATTCCTGCAGCAGTACACTTTAATTCACTCAATACACAAGTGAATTGTAACAGGACTAGAGTCTGATGGGTTCACTCTTGTCAGTTGAAAAGCACAGATGTGGGCATGCCAAGAAATGTAATTCTCGGTCAGCTATGATTCAAACCCATGGACATAGATTTCTTGGATGTTCAGGGGTGGTGGGGTAGCCTCATAGCTTTAGCTTGTCACGTGGAAGACTCATGTTTAATTTCCCACATGAGTACAATATGTAAGACCCATGTCTGGTGTCCCTTGCCGTGATATTGCTGTAAGACCAAACTCACTCACTCACATGAATGCCCAGGGGGTGAGGATGTTTGAAGGCTTAGCCTATTTGAAATCTTTCATTCTTTCTGTCAATGAAGGTAGAAATAAAACTGTTTCTAGATGTGGTTGGTACTGAAGTATGTGAGTCAGATATTGTCCAGTGTTATCAAGAGATGGTGCAGGAGACTGCCTACACACACATCGTTGAGACAACTCAATAGATTTCATGTCTGCTCATCTGTGACTAATATGAACACTGGGTGTGAAGAAGCCACAATCAAATGAGGTCAAATTTAATTCAATTTCGTGTTCATGTGACAAAAAAAGAAGTCTCACAAGAGCTTAAATGTGTCTAGATTTAGAACTATAATTCAGATATAATTGATTGGCTGTATGATTTTGGTTGAAAGGTTGTATGAATGCCCTCAAGTACCTCATGACCTAGTCTAGCCCTGGCTAGCTGTTGAAATGTGGGAATTCTTGTTTTGACTTAGTTTTTGTTTCACGACCTTTGCACTATTGTCAAGATTTTCAGAGATTATTTCCTATTTCCACTTTCAGTTGCAGACTATCCTATATTTGCTCTGGTTATGATTTGTGGTTAGACTAATGCTTAGCATCTGAATATATCATTTTGATTGTAACAAATATACCCATTTAAATAGAAAAGGAGCCCCAGGGAGATGTGGGATTCTGGTTCCTGAACCTAATGAAATCTAGACTTCCCTCATTTAGGGTTTTATCACTGCAGGGAGGGGTAGGTTGTAGCCAGGTGTAGACTGCAGGGAGGGCTAGGTTGTAGCCATGTGTAGGCTGCAGGGAGGGGTAGGTTGTAGCCAGGTGTAGGCTGCAGGGAGGGCTAGGTTGTAGCCAGGTGTAGGCTGTAGGGAGGGGTAGGTTGTAGCCAGGTGTAGGCTGCAGGGAGGGGTAGGTTGTAGCTAGGTGTAGGCTGTAGGGAGGGGTAGGTTGTAGCCATGTGTAGGCTGCAGGGAGGGGTAGGTTGTAGCCAAGTGTAGGCTGCAGGGAGGGCTAGATTGTAGCCAGGTGTAGGCTGTAGGGAGGGGTAGGCTGTAGCCAGGTGTAGGCTGTAGGGAGGGGTAGGTTGTAGCCAGGTGTAGGCTGCAGCGAGGGGTAGGTTGTAGCCAGGTGTAGGCTGTAGGGAGGGGTAGGCTGTAGCCAGGTGTAGGCTGTAGGGAGGGCTAGGTTGTAGCCAGGTGTAGGCTGCAGGGAGGGGTAGACTGTAGGGAGGGGTAGGCTGTATGGAGGGGTCGGCTGCAAGGGGGGTTAGGCTCCAGGAAGGGGTAGGCTGCAGGGAGGGGTAGACTGTAGGGAGGGGTAGGCTGCAGGGAGGGGTAGGCTGCAGAGAGGGGTAGACTGTAGGGAGGGGTAAGCTGTATGGAGGGGTCGGCTGCAAGGGGGGTTAGGCTGCAGGGAGGGTTAGGCTGCAGGGAGGGTTAGGATGCAGGGAGGGTTAGGATGCAGGGAGGGGTCGGCTGCAGGGAGGGTTAGGATGCAGGAATGGATAGGCTGCAGAGAGGGTTAGGATGCAGGGAGGGGTCGGCTGCAGGGAGGGGTAGGTTTGAGAGAGGGTGAGGCTGCAGGGAGGGTTAGGCTGCAGGGAGGGCTAGGCTTTAGGGAAACTAATGTACTTCAGGGACTGTGAGACAGACTAATCTGTGGTTTGTCAATAGCATAAACATGGCCCTGAAATTTACCAATGGTAAACATCTTTGACAGGTTTTCCTTTCATGTAAAGTAGAGATGTATCTCAAAACTTCAACACGGTTATAAAACCAAATTCACTTACTCAATAAATGCTGTAAGCAGATTTTTGTGGAGCATTTATATTGCGAATTGAATGGGTACTTCAATTTACTGGGCGCTGTATTTCAATAAGTGTTGTGCTGAGGACATTGTCAGCTTGGAGCTAAGCAATGCTTAGGAGACTACTTAAGCTATCACTGGTCCAGTGGACTATCACAAATAACTAATGCTAGCACAAGTTTATTTACCTTGACGTGGACATGGGGTAGTCATTTTATTGTGTGATGAAAAAAATATATAGTAATCAGAAACTTGTAGTCACTGCCTGAAATGAGAATGTATAGATGTGTTATCACCAATGTCCCAGTGATGTCACAGAAGTCCATGTCATGTAACCAATGTCCCAGTGATGTCACAGAAGTCCATGTCATGTAACCAATGTCCCAGTGATGTCACAGAAGTCCATGTCATGTAACCAGTGTCCCAGTGATGTCACAGAAGTCCATGTCATGTAACCAATGTCCCAGTGATGTCACAGAAGTCCATGTCATGTAACTAATGTCCCAGTGATGTTAAGAATAGACCTTCAGCCACACATGCTTGCCATAAAAGGCGACAATGCTTGTTGTAAGAGGCGACTAATGGGATCGGGTGGTCAGGCTCACTGACTTGGTTGACACATGTCATTGGTTCCCAATTGTGCAGATCGATGCTCATGTTGTTGGTCACTGGATTGTCTGGTCCAGACTCGATTATTTACAGACCGCCGCCATATAGCTGGAATATGAACCAATGTCCCAGTGATGTCACACAAGTCCATGGGATGTAACCAATGTCCCAGTGATGTCACACAAGTCCATGTGATATAACTAATATCTTAGTTATGTCAAGAGATATCAACATGATGTCACAGATGTCTCAGTAATTTAGATTGTATGTGTGGGATTAAGATGGGAATCCTGTTATGTTTCAGGCCTGTGGACAGTTCATCGTAACCCCAGAAGTGATGACAAAAGCCAAGAAGAAGATGGTCGTGATGCATCCCCTTCCTCGGGTGTTCGAGATCAGGTACGTTAAGGGGAGACAATCATAATGTGATCAGCATCTCAGTTGATGAGATGATGTGACATGGAATGTGACTAGTCTAGATATACCTGGTAACACAGGTGTGACAGGTGGTGTGACAGCTGAATTCTGTCAACTGGAAATACATTCTGGATGAGCATGTTGCAACCTCAGATATTGACAAGCTGAACAGTGGAAATTCTGGACTGACATCTTCTTTCCCAAGTGTCTGTGATGGTGGATCTGCTGGTTGATAGAGGATCTGTATTTATTGTATTGGGTTGTCAGGCTCATTGACTTTGTTGACTCCTGTCATCATATTCCACTTGGGTAAACCGCTGTTCATGACGTTAAACACTGGATTGTCTGGTCCAAACTCAATTATTTACAGACCATCACCACATGTCTGAAATATTGCCGAGCGTGGCATACAAACACAAACAAATAAACAACAGTGTTAACTTCCTCCTAGGGTGGTCAGCTGGATGTTTCTTCATATTACTGTCAGTGGTTTTTACCTTGAGTGACATGAAAGAATGGGGTGCTGTCTTGAGCAGTGTGTTCAAAAGCAAGGACATACTGATCTCTGGGGACGGTATCTAGATCCCGGATGCTCTCAATGCACCACGATACAGTCTGACTGCACTCAGTGCCCTGTGAATATTGACGTCAGTACCTCAACTCCATCATGGCCTTGTCCCTGTTATTAATGCACTAAAATACTATAATTAGTTTAACATCAAATTGTTTCATGCATGTGTTTATGGCTCAGCTATCATATGCTGCACTTATGACCTTCAGGGAAAGTAGATCAGCCAGTCACGCTTGGAGGAAGTTGCGCTGGGTCTGTATCGTGATGTGCTTGCTGCATAGCGGAAACATAGATGTAGTATGCTAATTGGGGAATAGATGTTAGTTTGGCAATGCACTGAAGTAAAATTGCCGCAAGTCTGCCCCGTCGATAAGTATCACATCAGATACATCTAAAACACCAGATTTTTGTCAAAATGCAACACATGTACACGTGATCCATGCCTGAATCTATGGTTGTGGGGGCCAGTTGGGTAGCCTTGTGGTTTATGCATTTGCTTGTCATGCCAAAGACCTGGGTTCTATTCTCCCCATGGGCAGATGAGAGTAATGCCCAATTCCGGTGTCCCCTGCCATGAAATTGCTAGAAATTTACTTAAAAGAATGTAAAACCAAACCAACTCTCTCCAGCCCAGATCATGACTTGGTTTGTCTCCACATCAGATTCAGTCAGTGTGAAAATAGTCCTGTATGGAACTTGCTTCAAGCCTGTCTCCCACATCAAGCTGACATGTCTTTTTAACTGTATTACTGTAAAAGTGTTAAAGAAAACTCGCTCACTAATCTTGTCTGTCATATTTGCCAATTTGTGTTACAGCTCCAGCTTCGACTCAGATCCCCGGGCTGCATACTTCCGCCAGGCCGAGAACGGCATGTATGTTCGCATGTCCTTGTTGGCCCTTGTCTTGGGGAAATGCTGACCTCAGACCACAGTCTACATTCAGATGGTAACTGGACAACCAATCACATGTTCAGACAGATATATGACAACCGAACACATATTTAGATGCTCCACAGACCACAGCCTACATTCAGATGGACATTGGACAACCAATCACTCATTCAAACAGACCTTGGATATGCTCTCACATATGGAGACATATCTTTGATAACTCATCAACACAGAGCATGGACAACCATTTACATATTCAGAAGTCCCTTGGAAGACCATGCACACATTGAAAGAAAGCTTGAACAACCATTCACATACCCAGACAGACTATGGACAACAATTCACATATTCAGACAGACTATGGACAACAATTCACATATTCAGACAGACCTCAGACAACCATTCACACATGGAGACAGACCTCAGACAACCATTCACATATTCAGACAGACCTCAGACAATTCACTTATTCATATGGACATGCACACATTCAGCACACTGGAGGGACTGTGGATAACCATTCACACATAGAGACAGACCTCGGACAACCATTCACACATAGAGACAGACCTCGGACAACCATTCACACCTAGAGACACCTCAGACAACCATTCACACATAGAGACAGACCTCGGACAACCATTCACACATAAAGACAGACCTCGGACAACCATTCACACATAAAGACAGACCTCGGACAACCATTCACACATAAAGACAGACCTCATACAACCATTCACACCTAGAGACACCTCAGACAACCATTCACACATAGAGACAGACCTCGGACAACCATTCACACATAAAGACAGACCTTGGACAACCATTCACACATAAAGACAGACCTCGGACAACCATTCACACCTAGAGACACCTCAGACAACCATTCACACATAGAGACAGACCTCGGACAACCATTCACACATAAAGACAGACCTCGGACAACCATTCACACATAAAGACAGACCTCGGACAACCATTCACACATAGAGACAGACATCAGACAACCATTCACATAGAGACAGACTGACAACCATGCGCTCACTGGAGAGACCTTGGACTACCATCAACATTGATGGACATGTTTGGTTGTGGCTGAAACTATTTTTTGGAATGAAATACATCAGAACATATATAACTTGATTTTTCTGATAATCCTATTCTACTGAAAGCCAGATCTTTTTGCAGGACGTTATACATGGAAGCCATTGCACCTTTTCCAATGCCTTTAACATCTGTAGGCTTAGGGTATGCAGGGTCTCTGTAAGCTTAGCGTGTATTCTATCATGAAGTGACTGCTGGACGTGTTTACATGTTTGATTATGGCCCCAATAGGATTGTGTCTGTCTATATGCCAGTTTTTCATGTGCTTAATGTATATAATTTCTTGAAACAGGCTCACAAAGCGTTTCAGTCATAACTCGCAGAATGTCTCAATCATAGCTCACTGAGTGTTTCAATCATATCTCAAGGAAAGTCTCAATCTTACTCTGAGGAAAGTCTCGATCATAGCTCACCAAGTGTTTCAATCATATTCTCACCATGCATCTCGCACAGCTCACTGAGTGTCTCACATGGCTCACCAAGCTTCTCACGAATGTCTCACACATCTCAGTAAAGGTTATATCTCTCACCCATGTCCATCAGTGTCACTGCATGTGCCATTCTTCACAGCAATTTCAGAATCTCAAGAATATCTTGGAGTATACATCGGAATGCAAGTAGAAGCCATATCTGTATATTAGTGAGGCATGACTGGTGTTAATTGGAACGTCATTGTTTGATGTGTGTTTTGTTCCTTTCCTACAGCTACAACACATAAATAACAGTGATAAGTATTCAAAGCTTCAAAATGTTCCACGCATTATCATGTAAAACTTGTGCTTGTGTATGTATACTTCTCAAAACAAGTTAAGGGACACCCACAATTGGTAGAAATTGTTTGCAGCCATGAGAGATTATCAAAAGTAAATCAGGTGTTCTGTAACTTCTTTTGAGGAGTATATATATATATATACTTTTGATGTGGCACCTTGTCCACTGACAAATTAGGAGGTGAATAATGTTTTGTTAAGATATCAGGTGTATCCTTACTTCACTCTGTTGGTATATTAACTGAGAAATGTATTTGGTATTGGATATAATTTGAAAACCCCACATCATGCTCATTAAACTTGCTTTATCCCTTTGATGCTGATTTCCAGGCAGGGTAACAACAGGCAACTTTGAGTAGCATCTTTTAGGCGAGATAGGTTGCATCTGTTAACTCTAGGTTCATGAACATCATGGTTGCCTATTCATTTTCAGGTGTGTTTTCAGAAATCAAAATGTTTTTTGTTGCGTAGAATCATCATTAATTTCTCCGTTAAGAACTTTCATATATGTAAACAAGATATGTGATTGCCAGGAGACATGGATGTTTATTCAGATGCAACCTCTTGTATTAACAGAGCTGTCTCAAGTTTGTTTTTCGGACCATTGTAACGCTTGTTTGATGAACTAGAACTCTACAAGTAACTGTATTTAGTGTGCTGGAAGAACAAATCAACTTTAAGACCCATGTTATATGGTGGATTGAAATTAAAGAAAACAGTTTTTGATTGTGATGTATTTGATCAGCACATCATCGGTAAGTCTTAGGCTTGTGTTAGCACTGTTTCGATGACTGTTTCCTGCCCAGCAAAGTTTTATGATGTTTGTAACTTTGGGGCCAAGATCAGATTTCAAGTGTATGAATATTTTGTCAGCAGTTTGTTAAATGTGTGTTGTTGAACTGAATGAAACGGATACACTTCACAAAGATAATGAAACATGAAAAATGGATACCTGTCGTGTCTTATGTACGTAAAGTGTCTTGAAGCTGCCCCACTGAGGATTAGTTTGATGTTATACATCTGTGTATCTGTGTGGAACATAACCACCCACATGAATATGCTACTACCTGACAGTATGTTTACTTGGCCGTACAGTGACTGTGGGTGAGTGAGTCAGGGTCAGACTCATCAGCTCTCTGACCACCCTGAGCCATGGAATTCACAGTCATGTCACAAGCAACCTGTGCTGGTCATGAAGAGGTTAGATGTGGACTGATGATCATAGAGTTGATTTGTCTGAGCCAGATTCATCTATAAGTAGCTGTCATTCTATTGGGAGGTAAACATATTTAGGGTGACAGCATAATGATGTTAGTGGGGGTATCCCACACAGATTGAACAAATCTGGTTCAAACTGACCATTGACCAGCTTCATGTTGTCCTCGCTATAAAACCACTGTAATTCAAGACGAGGATACCAGACTGAAAGTTTATGTTGTACTGAAAAGTTCACATCATGAATGATGATTGAGCCATTGGTAGCAAAGCTGAATCATGTGGTCTAGTGGACAGAGCCAGTGCCAGGAGAGGGAGGCCAGTAGTTCTATCCTCGGTCAGCATGTACCAATAGTTGTGCAAGATGTTTCATAGCAATAAAGGACAATGCAAAGAGTGTTCCTGTCAGGATACAATGTGTGAGATCAATATCAATGTTAAACTTAGGACTTGGGGGGAACCAGAGAGTTTGAACAAGGCATGCAAACAGAAACACTCTCTGTCACTCACTCTGTAGTAGAGGATATAGTCTACAGTGAGACATTGAACTCCATTTCATCTCATGGTTTAGTGATTTTGCTAATTAGAGTGTCATATATCTATCTACTTCTAGTATGAAGGATTATTTACATGTAACTAATGAGTGAGTGAGTTTTGTTTTACGCCCGACTCCGCAATATTCCGGCTATAAATAATCCGGCTGTAAATAATCCAGTCTGGACCAGCCAATCCAGTGATCAACATCATGAATTTAACTTATGAATACTTGAAGGGAAATATATAAATGTATTTATGAAGTATCAATACACATGACGCCACAACAGACGAACACACAAAACCGTCACTCTCTTCATAGGCGGGTCCAGCCTTGTACTGGTGTGAACTCCACTTGAATTCTGTAAGTAATATACAAAATTTACTTACTTAGCCATCACGACAAATTGTTTACTTAAACTGTGCATTGAACGACCTTTTTGAACTAGTAATGGCGTTGTTGTCCCACCTGTACTTGAGAGGATATGTTGCAAAGGCTGTGTCCACATTAACAGAAACACCAGTCTCTACCGGGAATAGCGGGTCATCCCAAAACCTCAACTGGAAATTTATACGGACCTGGGGATTTGTTTTCACCGCAGCTGCGAAATGAGGTCTTTAAACCTGTAATTAGACCGTTCACTTTCAATACATTCTTAAAGCCACCTTGCTACAATCAGTTTTTACAATAATTCATTTTTCAAAATCTAAATGCACAATTTATTTTTCACAGTTCTTTTTTTCAATTCCACCCACTAAAGCGTGTTTTAAACCTATAAACCATTATCAGTTGCCCGATTTCGTTATTTGTTGAGCCTTTAGAAAGAAGAACAGCTTTTAGGGCATAGAAACTACCTTTTAATCTTTTTAATCTTCCATTTGGTGAGACGCATATACTTGTGTTTGTGTGCGTTAATCCCACTGGCTCCACAAGAACCGACACTTTTAGCCTTTATTCATCAGGCTAAAGCAGAATCAAATGAATCTTTTTGTCCTCTTTTTACTTTTTTTGTTTTGTTTTGTTTTGTTTTGTGCCACTTTTGTAGCTTGA
Organism: Haliotis asinina; assembly: GCF_037392515.1. Lineage (NCBI taxonomy): Eukaryota > Metazoa > Mollusca > Gastropoda > Lepetellida > Haliotidae > Haliotis > Haliotis asinina. The sequence continues at coordinate 6,054,374 of NC_090286.1, read as the reverse complement.
GACTTTGCGATGATATCCAATATGCAGGTAACACTACCTACTCGCAAAGTATTCCGTGTTACCCAGGGAGGTGTAAAAACTCCACTTAAGTTTTCGAAAGACACCTTGTGCAGGGATTCAACCGTTCTTTACTCTTCACAAACAGCTAGGACAGCTCATTTGGGTCTTCCGTAATGGTTATTGGTGTTGGGTATTTTCAGAATGTCATAAAGATTGGCCAGTTAGTCTCAGTTTACGCAGGGATAATCTACAATGTGTGTGTGATCTCCCTGGTTTACATGACAACGAAATAATCGTTTAATGACATTGTCTAAAGCGGTCTTGTATTTGAGTCCAAGTTCCCAGTGAGATATGGGGTTCAATCCTGAAGCTGCACGTACCCCCACTCATCAGACGTACTGAGAGGTCGACGTGCAGGAGGGACCTCCTCACCAGATGGAGAAGAGAGGAGTGACCGAGTTTAGCTTTAAACCGCACTCCGCAGTATTTGAGTTATATGGCAGCGGTCTGTATATAATCGAGTCTGGACTCAACAATCCAGTGATCAACAGTATGAGCATCGATATGCGCAACCGGGATACAATGACGACCAAGTCAGCGAGCCTGACCACCCTTACCCGTTATTCGTACCTAACGGCAAACACAGGTTACCGAAGATCAGTTCTAACCCGGATCTTCACGGATAGATTAGGACAGGAAAATCTTTGGGTCAGAATCTGTATCCAGATGCCACAAACATACGGAAAGACATGTCAAATATCGACATGAAAAACATGGGAAGATATGTTGACACAATCACGGTCCATGAACAATATTATTGCACCCCCACCACCTAACCTTAACTGCAGTGCAAAAGTGAGTGAGTGAGTGAGTGAGTTTAGCTTACGCCACTATTACTAATATTCCAGTAGCATCACTACAGGGAACGCCAGATATAGGTTTCACACATTTTACCCGTGTAGGGTATTGTGTATGGCTTAGATGTGACACGCGAACGCTGTGTCCACTATACTACTCCACCGTTCCGCAGTGTAAAAGCCGGACATTTACGATTTCCATCAGTTCTGAATCTCCACCCTCATTAAAGCTCTTTTTTATTTTAAATGGAGATCTGTAGTTCTATCATATGGGTTGATTTATGCTCATGGTATTAATCACTGGCCTGTCTGGTCCAGATCTGATTGTTTACAGACAGCCGTCATGTAACTAGACTATTGCTAAGTGCTGCGTAAAACAACCAGCCGAAGAAGCGTTAACATAGACACTAAAAGTAAAAGTTTTAAAAGTGGTTCAGAGTAGGTGAAGATGTCGCAATATTCCTCCCGGAATCTTGTGTTCCTAACGTTAACGACGTTGACGTTCAAACTTCCAACACCAAAACATCCCACCCCAACTGATTCGTCAAAGTTGGACAGGTTTTCTATCAAATGTAAACGTTTATCAAAATGTTGTTAAAAAAGATAGTAATGTTGTTACATTTCAGTTTTTTTTCAGTTGTGGGTGTATACACGCACTCATTCACACTTAACATACAGCACAAGTCAAAGTAGGATTTTTTTTCTCTCTGTATGAATCAAACAAAGAAGTAAAGGCGTGCAATATTTACATAAGGCCTCTTCAACAGTCGCCCAAGGTCGTATTCAAGTATTCTTTTTCACACTCGACATTTTTCTCCGAGAAGATCTGAATTTACAGAGACAAGTATACAAAAGTATTGATATATGCGACATGGTATTGACAGCCAATTTCTTTATTTCTTACAATTTTGAGTGTCTGAGTTGTGTCTATACAAATAAATGTTACGACAGACGTAAGCATAACATTAGACACTGTGAGACATATGCACACAAAAAGATACTTGAGGAGACGTTTGTCAGGGTGTGTTTCAAGGTCAATACTGTCCTGCGGAGGACACAAGACTCTGAGGTGTGAGATCCTATTGCAACACTGGTCCAAGTGTCCCTGAGGTCTGAGAAGCTAATGCAATGGTGGCCCAGCGGAGGATCTAAGGTGCTGTGGTCTTAGAACCCGTTGCAACGGTGCTCCAACTGACGGTCTAAGTCCCTGAGAGCTGAGAAGCCGTTGCAACGCTGGTCCAAATGAGGATCTAAGGCGCTGAGGTGTGAGAAGCCGTTGCAACGCTGGTCCAAATGAGGATCTAAGGCGCTGAGGTGTGAGAAGCCGTTGCAACGCTGGTCCAAATGAGGATCTAAGGCGCTGAGGTGTGAGAAGCCGTTGCAACGCTGGTCCAAATGAGGATCTAAGGCGCTGAGGTGTGAGAAGCCGTTGCAACGTTGGCCTTACGAAGGATATAAGTCGCCGTTTCCTTTGAAGAAGTCACAGACAGTAGTGAAGCCGCAGCTCAGAACGTTACACGCCCAGGACAGAAGTGGGGCCATTGCAGGAGGTGAATCCATAGGATGTGTTGCTCGCCTGATTCAGGTGTCTGTGCCTGTCATTCACAGACTGCGGGACAGGCTCAATGGCCACAGGTAGAGTACAGAACAGCCCTCGCGCTGGAAGATCCAGAAAGACATCAAGGGCAGATGACCGACACGTTGTGCTCCAAGACACTCGGAACCGATTCACAGCCGCCAGTGCCCAATTGCCACAAGATGCATAAGTCTGTCTTCCACATGCACTAGGCTGTTGTGTGGGGGCGTATGAATGAAACATGGTGCAATTGTTTATGCTCCATGATAAGGTTAACTGATGCCAGCTGGTCCATGTTCGCATTCCACACCCCACTTTCCCTCAAACATGTTTATATAGATATTCTCCTGTCATAATAGTTTCTTAGGACGCAGTCTTCAACAGTCTCCTTGGTGACCGTCCCCGCCCCGTCTCCTCCCTCCCCACCCTGCCCCATCACACCCACATTCATCACACCAGCAAACCCGTGAAGATTCGCGTTAGAATATTGATCTTGACCAAGCTTGTCGTAAGAGGTAACTAATGGAATCGAGTGGTCAGACTCGCTGACTTGGTTGACATATGTCATCTATTCCCAGTTGGGCAGATTGATGCTCATGTTGTTGATCACAGAATTGTCTGGTCCAGACTCGATTATTTACGGACCGCTGCCATATAGCTGGAATACAGAGTAAGATTAAACTCACTCACTCACTCACTCACTCACTCACTCACTCACTCACTCACTCACTCACTCACTCACGCACTCACTCACTCACTCACTCACGCACTCACGCACTCACGCACTCATAGCAACTGTAATGTTTTGCCCGTCCCAGATCGTCCCGTTATATATGAGACTCTGCTGTTGCACCTCCGGTTGACAACAAATAACACTTATGTTTGAGACAAACATATCAGTGTCATACTAAATGTCTATAGTCCGAAATATCATTCATCAATTTATCAAAAACGAAACATGAAAACTTCACGTCAGTTTCACGAAGGTCCCTTTATTGTTTTCTGACAGCCGCATCAGTTTTCGAACCTTATCTGCATCACTTGAAATGTACATATTACACACGATGCACACACGCACACGTATACACACATATAAAAAAGACGAAAACACAATTTTTGAAAACCAAACCGTTAAAAAATAATATTTATTAAATCACTCAGTTCGAGATAAACGATTTGATATACTCCTGATTCAGCACACGTGTGGAAATGTTTTTCACTCCGACTGAGTTGTTTACAGAATGGAAACATGCTGCTGAAGTCAAACAGACGTCATTCAATGTTCGTGTGCATATCCGGGGCACTGGTTGGCGTGTCATACAATAATACACACAGCAGAAATCGATCTATCGGAAAATGTTGTATTATTGTCATTTGACGTTTAAAGTAGTTCACACTGAACGAACGTCCGTGAACGAATTATGACACCCTTCAATGTCTTTAAAGCAAATTTACTGACAAATTCCACCCAGTCTTTTTATTTAACTGTCCAGCATTTGTAAACAATTTTTATCAGTTATTTAGAATCGAAGTTTGAAAAAAACAAAAAAGTATATAGTACGAATATACGTATGTATATACGTCACGTGACGTCAGTGCACCTCGCCAGAAACACGTTTTTGTTATCATTTCAGTCGAATCGGAAACTGCATTTGAGGGAATTTGATTGAATATAATTTTCGCGATATTTACAAGTTTGCAAATGGTTCCTTCCTTAACAAGCGTTTTTCGATTTTACCGATCGGCGAGTCATTCATGCTGATATTAACAGTGGCATAGATGTGAGTGAGTGAGTGAGTGAGTGAGTGAGTGAGTGAGTGAGTGAGTGAGTGAGTGAGTTATATATGAGCAATATTTCAGCCATATCGTGCCACTTGACATTCGTAATGGAAAGTGTATAAAAGAGTTTTACCACAAAACATCAACATTCCCCACGTGGTGACTTAGAATATTTTGTCTACTACATTTATAACGAACTCTACAGAGCCTCAAAGTTCATTTCTTTATAACCGGATTTCAACATAACGCACACCCCTACTAAAATATACAGTAAGTGGACGGGGTGAATAAAACACCCAGTTAGTTATATCCGCCGGTTCTAGGTAAACGTGTTCGTTGTAACCATAGTTTACTCTTAAGTACACTTGTACATTCTCCCGTCAAGAAATGATGCATCAATATTAATCATGCACGTCCTGTTTCAGAACACAGGAGAAGCATTTTGTTTCGTATCACTGATCTAAGAATTCCGTATATTAGCAATCTTAGAACGATAGGTTACAGTTTGTTTACAATCGCAGCCGACGTTCGGGAGAACGTATGGATGTTTTTCTCTTATTGTGTGACGTATTTCATGAAATCTTTGACTTAAATTATGTCCTAAATCGAATCACTTTGTTTCGATACCAAGAACAATAAGGCTGAAATGTTTTTGTTTTGTTGGGGCTTTTTTGTTTTGTGCGTGTGCGTGTGCGTGTGCGTGTGCGTGTGCGTGTGCGTGTGCGTGTGCGTGTGCGTGTGCGTGTGCGTGTGCGTGTGCGTGTGCGTGTGCGTGTGCGTGTGCGTGTGCGTATAGCTTTTGATTATGAAGCGCCGTTTTTGGTATATGTCTTTACAACGAATATTAGCAGGACTGCACTAACTCGCTAAGGCCTCTTTTGGAGCATGGATTATTTTTACCGACATTTCTCGTCTCTTCGACAATTTTGTCTGTGCTTGGGAGTATTTTCTTGTTATTTCAAATACATCCCCGTTACTTATATTAATTTCTCGCTGCTTCAGGTTACTTTATAAACCTCGAAAATTTAAGAAATTTCTCGTTGCTTCCAATTTCTGTAAAAAATAACCTCATGAAATTTCGAGTATTTACTCGTTACTTCTCGTGTTTGTCCGGACCCGTGAAGGTCCCGGGGTAGAATAGGCCTTCAGCAACCCATGCTTGCCATAAAAGGTGACTATGCTTGTCGTAAGAGGCGACTAACGGGATCGGGTGGTCAGACAGCTGACTTGGTTGGCACATGTCATCGGTTCCCATTTGCGCAGATCGATGCTCATGTTGTTGATCACTGGATTGTCTGGTCCAGACTCGATTATTTACAGACCGTCGCCATATAGCTGGAATATTGCTAAGTGCGACGTAAACCTAAACTCACTCACTCACTCACTCGTGTTTGTCCGTGTGTTCCGTGATTGTCTTGAACATCGAGGCAGATTCGATCAACATTGATGAATTTGACGTAATGGACAGAAGGATGCTTTGGCCAATCAGGTAACAAAGTCTATGGTCATCTGACGTTCATAGACTAAAGAACATCTCAGTCTGACGACGTAAAATACCAACATTTGTTACAATTATTCATCGAATATCCCTGGCATTTGTTTATAGTCTATAATAGCTGAGAGATTAACAGAAACAACAATTTTCATAACTCACAAGGATTAAGATGAGCGTGCATGATTACTGTGTTTATTTTGTTTGTTTAACACCGGTATGTATGTAGTAGAGACTGGACCCGACAAACCAGTGATTGACATCATGAGCAATGATTTAGGTATTGTGATACAATGACTTACACCAACCATGTCAGTCTAAGTCACCTCTGACGGCAGACATGCTATTCTAAACCAGAATTTCATTAGCCCATACATCAACTTAAAACGACAGAGGGATACACACATACCAGATGAACTGGCTCTGTATGATTGGCTTTGCTCCGTTATCTTTTTAATGGTGAGTTAATTCAATACTGAAGTTGTATTCAATGATGTGTGTGTTTCAAAACTACAATAATTCATATAAAGGTCATTTTATAATCTGGCTGCACGTTATATTGGAATAGATATTTGCAAAGCGTTTTATGTTTGGAAATGTTAAACCGTCAAACCACAAAGATATAATATTCAAACACCGTGACGATCTCGTGTCTCCATCTTGACACCTCAAGGACACAGGTGTCTCGAGTAGGTATTCAAATGTCGCTCCGTATCTTCTCCTTATAAAATTCCAAACAGATATGTAGTCTTATTCATTCGTTAAGCGCTCGGGCGAGGTAGCAAGTAACTTATACAATCTTTATAAATATCATGAACAGCCTTTGTGCGAATTGAACTGATAATGCGATTTCGCTGAACTGGAGAACTTTGAATGCACGGTGCTTGCCACGTGAAAGTGGTTTAGCTGTGTTGTGTGATTCTGGGTTCAGGTTTCTGTAGCTTGTAGACAGTGGTTACGAATTTGAGACGTATTTGATTACTTTAGTTCTTGAGTACAGTTGAGTGAGTGAGTTATGTCATAACTGTAGATCAATTCGATATTGCAACATATGTCATATTTGGGATTTCACTTTCTTAGTAAAGTACAAATTCTAGTACTTTTTTGGTTGAGTCCCATCCCGAATTCGAACCCGCACCCCCAGAGTCAGGCACCGCGACTTCCTTGTGGAAGTCGCGGTGGCTCAGCGGGCTAGGCGGCTGACTTTGTGTGCTGGCGATTAGGTGCCTGACTCTGAGGGTGCGGGTTCGAATCCGGGATGGGACTCAACCAAAAAAGTACTAGAATTTGTACTTTACTAAGAAAGTGAAATCCCAAATATGACATATGTTGCATTTGACCACTTTCTAAATGGCATCGTGTAATCACAATTCGATATTGTTTTTTTAATTTTTTTTGCTTTTTTTTTTTTGTTGAAAATTACAAAAGTTTTAAGTCTCCACATAGAGATGGTATACAGATCCACTTACTTCAGATCAGGATGCAAGGTCTTTATATTCGTTATGTTCAATTAAATATTAAATGCTAAATATTTTCAGCGTGGTTTGTTTGTGACTGTCATTGCTAGAGTCTTGAACTGACAAACCACAGGTATATCCATAAGCCGTGACATCCTCGTCTTTTCGACGTGACATCTCTTTGACACGAGACGGTGACATTGCTAACTATTGCTACATACGGCGTAAAATGCAGATTACTCACTCACTCTTAGCCTGTTGAAAGTACATGGTTCAAAACCAGTAAGAATCCCATGCAGAGGTGTGTTTTTTGTTTTGTTTTTCTTTTTTTCTTCTTTTTTCTTTTTTTTTCTCATTTTTTTTTGCCTATGCTGTCGGTGGAGGCAAGTGCTGGGTAGCATGTTACTGATAAATCTATCAAGTCAAATAATTGATTACAGAACAGTCTCGTTTCCTGTTTGCTGGGTTCCGTCCTACGGCGCAATTAGTGCGATAACCAATCCAGCATTTTCAGAACTAATTTATACTGAATCAAAAAAGAAACTTCACATTCTTTCTATAGGGCACTATAAAAGAACAAGAGATGGTAAGATGGTAAAAGTGTTATTATTTCTTTGCTGTGATCTATGTGATGTACTCGATACTCTGACAGTACCACAATCAGTTCCATAAGGGGTTTACAGTCTGAGAATGTCAAGTCACAAGAATAAAAATTCGAAATTTCTCAGTTCAGTGTTGGCCGCCCCGCGCATTCACAACTGCCAAACACCGTCTCCTCATTGACTGCCTGATGCTCCTGAACACGTGGTTGGGGATTCTGCGCCATTGCTCTTACAAGGCAGCGCCAAGTTTCTGCAAATTCTGGGTTCCTGAGACCACGAAACCTCCTCCCAAGTGCATCCCAAACGTGCTCTATTGGGTTAAGGTCAGGGGACCTCGATGGCCAGTCCATGACGTTGAGTCCAGCGTTTTGTAGAAAATTTCGTGTCAACATCGCGATATGCGGCCGAGCACTATCGTGCTGGAACTGTATACCTGGGCCATGAGCCGCCATGAAAGGAACAAGTTCAGGTGTGAGCACCTGGTGTGGCGGTAAGCAGCAGCTGTGAGGTTTCGACATAGATACCGCGAATCTAAGGGTAACCTGGATTCACTGCTAAAGACGACTCGATTCCAGTCTCACAGCAGACGTTGACGTTGATGACACGGGGTCATTATTGGCCCACGATATGGACGTCGAGAATGGAGACTGGCAGCCCGCAACCGATTTCGAATGGTGTGTGAGGACAGTCGACCTCTAAACATCTCAACCGTGGTTCGTGTAGCTGGTAGAAATCTGTCACGTAGGTGGCGTAGGACGATTTGACGGTCTCCTGCTCGTGACGTCACACGTGGACGACCCGACCATGGACGATCAGAAGTGGTGTCAGTTTGTTGTAGATGACCTCGCAAGTCATACACAGTATTGTGTACCACATCCCACTGCTCTTGCGACGTCAATAACTGATCTTCCCACTTGCAACATGCCAACGGCACATTCACGTTGCACATTTGCCAATTGTGGCATTTAAAGTACCGTTAGAACTGTGGTTTAAAAGTGTGTTTTTTAATTCTTGAGGCCAGTGCAAACACGTGCAAATGAAGAAAACTAGAATGCGAAGATCACATGATCGACTACACGTGCAAAACCTTATATGGCACAAACGTCATTTGCACGACGAATGGATGGGTTTGAGTGGGTTTTGCTAAAGTTTTTCTAGAGTCGAAAGATAGGGATCCTATTTCGGATACGTAGATGTATCATCAGAGACAAATTATTCATTATTCTTTTTTAAATTACATGTTGTGAAGTTTCATTTTGACTCAGTATATTTATCAGGATACATAAATATTAATCAGAATGAATTTGATACGTATAAGCACTTGTGTTTTGCAAAACTACACTCCGTGTAATGCTTGCAAAACTACACTCCGTGTAATGCTTGCAAACACGTCGTACAGCAAGCTTTAACAAACAGAATCCTGGAAATCGTGAAAATCTCAAAATGAGGTTCCGTCGCTTGAAGACTTTGGCGGTGTGTTAAGGAAATGATAACTTATTAGTCTAATCGTGTTTTACTGAACTACACTGATTAAGCGTAAAAAAGGCACATAACAGGTGTACACAGTGAGGCAGATGCACTGTGACCCATTTTACGACCTTATCAAACAGTGACAGAGTGATATCTTGGTGAAGGTCGGCTGCCTAAACCTCAACACAAAATATAGAAATACGGTGTTATGAAAGTTTATTAAAGTTAAAATTCATTTGTAAGTATCATTTTCTTATGAAACAAGGAATTGGAATTCAGTGTAACTATGGTTGTTTGTGGTGTCTCTTTTCACTTTCACACGAGAAAATTCGGATTGGCTGGCAAGTAAGTCCGAATAGGTTCAATGAGACTCGTGTTCCGGTATGTTACAGGGTCAACACCATATTTTTGAACTTCCTGGTGCGATGGGTAGTCGAGTGCTTAATGCGTCCGCTCATCACTCCGAAACATGAGTTCGATTCCCCACATGGGTACAGTGTGAAGCCCATTTCTGGTGTACCCTATTGTAATATTGAGGGGTTTATTGCTGCCCGAAGCGGCATAAAACCATATTCATGTACTCACTCCTGTGTGATTAAACAGTCCATGGGAGTAAACAATTACTCAAGTGAATTTTGACAAAGTCACATAAATCATTTACCACAACGGTAATATCAACGCAAACCCATCATACCAGCATCAACTGAAAACACACCAAAACTAATTCTATTCTAGGGTTAAAATTATGAAGTAGATTCCTCAGATCCAGTTTATGTTGTGTGTCGATACATTCTAACTAAAGTTTCCCACAAACATATGCACTTCAAGCTTGGCAATAATGTTCTTCCCGGCGTAAACATGACATTAAAGTGTTATCGTTGGTCCGATGGATGCAGTATGTGGTATATAAAATGGTATGTGTCTGCATGATTGAGCGATATAAGTACGCCGCCTATTTTCTTTGGTTTTATTGTCCAATAATGTTTAGCATATAACCATTGAAATGACAGTGTAATAAAACTGTTACATGTTTTCTTTTATATTCGGCGCATTTAAAACAGCCCATTCTGAAATTTGGGCTGTGATATGAAAAGCGCAGTTGACAAAATCGTTCAAGAAATGGCATTCCTTTTGGATATGTCGTTTAAGATAGTGTTTACATGGGTGATTCAAGCTGTATATTGTTCCGTAGGCGTAGATGGTTGCAATGAAAAGGTAGCCAACGTACACGTTATATACTGGACAAAAATAGTTAGGGAAATTTGTAAATTTTGCAATTATGAATCATGATATATTTATTCATTGACATACTGATAAAATATCAGTAATAAAACTACCAATATCCCTAACTTATTTTGTCCAGTATAGATTGTTATCGGGCACTCATTTAAACCGGCATCGTTGAACAATATTCTACAATGATTCAACTCAGATGGTAGAAGGATTCAGTTCAAGCACTACTCGGATACTACACAGATTCTAGTCAGACACTTCTCATATAATGCAAAGATACTACACAGACACTATTCTGATAACGCAAAGATTACATTCAGACACTACTCAGATACCACAAAATACTGGTCAGACACTACTCAGATACCACAAAGACACTGGTCAGACACTACTCATATACCACAAAGGCACTGGTCAGACTCTACTCAGATACGACAAAGATACTGGTCGGACACTACTCAGATACCACAAAGATACTGGTCGGACACTACTCAGATACGACAAAGATACTGGTCAGACACTGCTCAGATACCACAAAGATACTGGTCAGACACTGCTCAGAAACCACAAAGATACCGGTCGGACGCTGCTCAGATACCATAAAGATACTGGTCAGAAACTACGACACGCTTGGGTCACTGAGGATCAGTTCAAATTCGGATCTTCAAGGGTTTGTTTGCTGTCAGTAAGGGACGTGTTCACCAGGTCCAACTGACAAAAACAGACACGGCCCTCTCAATGAATAGATTAGGATCACTTCGTGAGGATACTTTACGTACACACGTACTCACATGGATGAATATATAGTCACGTACATTGCACCAGGCATTGAAGAACATCAAAAACATTAATGGAAAAGAAAAACACGGCAATGTGTGCACCGAACATACGATGTGACAATTCTCCAAATCAGAATCTCTGTACCAGTGTTGAGAGCCCGCAGTGTAGATTGGGGTCGGTTGGGGTAACCTAGAGGTTAAACTGTTCGCTCGTCACGCAGAAGACTCGGGTTCGAGTCCACATATGGTTACAAGGTGTGAAGCCACACAAACACACACACACACACACACACACTCTCTCTCTCTCTCTCTCTCACACACACACACACACACACACACACACACACACACTGGTTTAGCAGACTCAATTATGTACAGACCTCTGTCATACAACTGGAATAATGGTGAGTACGGCGTAAAATTAAATTCACCCATTCAAATTTCAAATACATTTAAGATTAGAAAAAAGCTGAAATCATAGACGTGGCGATTGTGTGGACTTAAACGCAACCAAACAGAGGACATAAGAGTGACTTCATGCATCGACTGTGAATTGTTGGTTTACAGCCCCATCGCCTCAAAGACATCACCACCTACATAGTCAATATGGCCTCTACGGATTTACCGTG